>NW_011967240.1:4155397-4163168 GCF_000949405.1 Vollenhovia emeryi | reverse complement strand
GAATGCGTGTACGTTGCGTGAAACGTCATCCTGCATGCGCGTCTGCGTCCGCGTTTTGCGTATTGCGTCCTATGTAGACGGGCCTTAATGTTTATGTTTCGGGTCGCCTGTCGCTCGCGCTCGCTGCCGCGCTCGCTGCCGCGCTCGCCGCTCGCGCCGCGCTCCCCGCCGCGCTCCCCGCCGCGCCTAGGTTTTTTTCCCACCACGGTGTATCTCGCGCATCGCTCCACTTCCCTCTCATCGATCGATTTTCTTAAATGCCTTCCGAGTCCGGCCTACCGTCTCCTGCATCCTCATTCGCTCAAACGTGTAAATTAATTAGTCCCAGTCTACAATAGATGATTTAAGCCCTAAGCTTTAAGAAATTGGCCAATCACGGTCAAGTATGAGTAGAATGCGCGACTGTGATTAGTCAATTTCTTAAGGCTTAGGGCTTAAATCTCTATTGTAGACTGGGACTTACTCGATAACTATTGTTACTTTTGTACCGCGGCACATGACATTTCTCCTTAGTTTAACCCAATCTACCACTATTTTCAAGTTAGCTACTTTTGCATCAGACACCCTGTATATTCGCTTTCCTTTACATTTTTACCAACCTAGGAAAATGACCGGCTAATAGGGTCGGTCTAGGGACCTTACGACCAATGAGTAACGAGTGAGATCGAGTCGGGATCATAGACATCTATAGACGGAACCTTTGTACGAGGGGTAACTGATAATCGCGGCAAGGGGATCACTCATCTGACATCGACTCTTTCCGGTGAGATTCGGTAATATTCGGTTCATATTTCCAATACGTGTGCACACGTATATACGGCGCGTTGCTTGTGTGCGAGCGTGCGCGCGCGCGTGGCCGAACGGATCATCCCCTCCAACTTCCCAGATAGCACCGAATGTTCCATGAATGTTTGTATATGATTCGAATGTTCTCTCTCAGGAATATTCGCATGGATGTGCCGTGAATGTTTCTAGAATGTTCTTCATATTCTATGAACATTCACACAGAATGTCGTAACGGAAAATCGTACACGGAACATCCATGCGAATATTCCTGAGAGAACATTCGAATCATATACAAACATTCATGGAACATTCGGTGCTATCTGGGTATGAACGAACCGAATAAAAGAGTCTTTAAGCCTAATACACGATAAGAAGAAGTTAAAAGTTTAGTGATAAAACATGTGAAACTATATCTTCGTTAAATACTTACGGAGTTATGGGGCTTGAAATTAACGGTATCACCAGTATTACCATTACGCGTGGCGTGCCACGTGGCGGTTGCAACCATGGACCTAAGAATCTCTGGACCGAGCATACTGCGAGGGGGCTGTTAAATTCGCGGTAAGGGGAGGATAGTACTGTCTCTTTCTACAAGAGGTCACCGTCGGGTATTTCCGCCAGTTTTCCGATGATTCCCGAAAGACTAGACAAGTCTATACTCGCTAACTTCTGAAGTCCAGAGATTCTTAGGTCCATGTTCCCGTCGAGAAATTATTATGTATAGGTAGACTATACACAAACTTCGACTATCTTCGGTTACATTCGTCATCAAGCCGAATGTGATCTCTTGTAGAAAGAGATACCAAGAGGACAGAAAAGGAGAGTACTCTCGCCCCCCTTACCGCAAATTTAACAGCCCCCTTGCCCGTTCTCCCGCTTCGTGCTCGGTCCAGAGATTCTTAGGTCCATGGTTGCAACGGTTGGCTTTACAACTTCAAAGTGGTACACCTCATGTAATTACAATACTGATAATACTGTAACTTTCGAACTTCACGATTGCATTTATTATTATTATTATTATTACTACTGGATAAAGTTTTTCACACAACGCTAAAATACATTAATTGCGACTCATGACGAACTGTTGTACGGCGTCTGAATGGTAACATTCAGTGTACAAATTCAATATATGACGCTTTATGGTGGTACTTAACGGCACGCTCGCACACAAGCAACGCGCCGTATATACGTGTGCACACGTATTGGAAATATGAACCGAATATTACCGAATCTCACCGGAAAGAGTCGATGTCAGATGAGTGCCTCCCGCGCCCCGAATATCAGAACCCCCCCCCCTCTTGTCCAGAGTTGTAGCTAATGCTCCGTCTGTAGATGTCTATGATCGGGATCGAACAATACTAAATTGGAAAGTTATCCCGTTAAAATTGTACAGTTTCCTGTCGTGGTAAACGGACATACGCTACATAAATTCGTAGCAATGGCAGCCACAATTAAGCCTTATGGAACCGCCAACTCTCTGACTCGGGGACGAACAATGCTCTTCTCTCGTTCACAAGCCGAACGACTACAAAGATTCGCAAAATTGAGGCGGGAAAGCAGTGAATTGTGCTCGGCACTCCTTCGTAGTAACTCCTCCGTGAGCTCGTGGACCACTTTCCATTTTCCACCATTCAAGCTCGTTCCTTATCCCGTGCAATACCATGGTTCGCTCAGCATGGAACAATGCTGAGTACACAATGCACATTTACGCGATATGCGTTTGGTGTGCAAAACGACAACGAGGACTCGGCCGGATGGTATACGCGTTAACGCGAGTGGCCAATGAAGTGCCAGCCTTCGTAGAGCTAACACAACCGAGAATCCATTGTATCGCACTTGGAAACAATGGGTTCGTGAACCTTTTCCTCCTCTCTCCCCCTCTCTCTCTCTCTCGCTCGCTGTCGTTTGTCGTCTGCTCCCTTTCGTTCTGGTTCTATTTTCTGTTTCGCTTTTAGCTCGTTTTCCCTTGCCGGCTTTCTCCGGGAATGTGACAGTTCCTTCCACGTTTGTCTGCGTTTCTGGCAAACTCGGCTTTTGCTATTCTTGCTCCTCGTCTATTTTCATTTCGTGTCCGATCTCCTTTCTTGCGTCGCCTTTTCAGCTTTATAGTTTATCGTATTCGTCCCGTTTGGTCGTCTTTTTGCAAAATTGAAAATCATTTCTGACATTTGTTATCGTCGATAAAAATGACAGGGCGCATTTAGAGTGCACAGCAAGAAATCAGTGAGACGCTCGCGTTGCGTGACGCCAATGTATGAATGCACGTGGGCACAAAAGAAGAACCGCAAGCTAGTCAAGTGCAAAAATCGCAGCTAAATGTTCTGTAAACCACGCGCGCGATGAGGTTGCCGCCAACTCGAGCGAAACGAATTCCGAGGAAATACCACTATTCCACACAACTCCTTTGGATTATCAATCCTAAGGGATATAACTCGGATTAATATTCCGAACAATAATATTCCTCAGCGAAATGTTTAACTTTCACCACATATATTTTTTTCCGATATCTAACAACGTGTCTGTGACATCGGCGAGAGATTTGTTAAAGAGTGAGAACAAGTGTCCATAGGCATATGGTCCCATTTTTTTCGCATTCGATTTTGATCACAGAGCAGGTACCAAATGAAAGGTCTCGTCAAGCTGATTACAGGTCAGTCTCAGAATGTACCTACTTAACGTTCCAGAAACATCGGGCGCCAAAGGTTCCATTCCATTCCAAACAAATGGTTGGTATCTGTCCAGATGGCTTTAATACTTTTATCCTGGAAATATTTGGAGATATCTCTGGAACGTCAAATACGAGTAGATATCTGTAATCAGCTTGACGAGACCTTTCTCACTCTTTATACAAATATATAACTTGATCAATCTCTCTATTGAATGTTATGTAATTTCTTAAATATTTCCATCTATTACTAAATTAATGTTAATTTGTTTCCATGTTTACCATATGAAGTATTTTTTTTCAGTTATTCTTATAAGATCATCAACGAAATATTATTAAAACTGACAAATTAGTCTTCCTACATTGTTGACAACAAATTGATGAGTTTATAACAATGCATATGACTTTATCTACGTTAATGATAATATATCATAATGACCAAACTAAGTGTAATAGCTTCCGGTGTCGCAATTATCTTGTGACTCATTGTCAGTCTGAGAAGTCACTTTGACAACGTTGACTTAAATAATGAGAAAGAGAATAAGATTGTCGTAAAACTCATTCCCTCACTTAATATTCCATTAATGGAACAGTCGATAAAACTCGTTAGGACGCGCGTATTGGCGCCGGTAAGTCACTATTTTTCTACACATTAGTCGCGAATGTGCCAACGATGCATTGATGTTAAATAATATCGTACACTTACTGATTTTATACTGCTCAATTATAAAACATGATTTTCTCATTACATTAGCAGGAAGTATAATAAATCATCAAATGTTATAAATCAAATCGAATGCGAAAACATGCAATGCTTTTTAGTTATTATCAACAATTGGGCGATAAAATTTTAATGCACCCTTTTTCATATACCTTGTAACATGTCGTTTGTGATAATGTCACGCGAAGAAAAACAAACAAGTTTAATGACTATCTCATGTTGCCCAATAGAACGAATGATATTTGAAATTTTTGTACAAAGGAAAAAGACGGAACAGAGACGAAGAAAACTTTAATAACGAAGCACTTTCGTAATATGCGATTAATAGAAAAATACTGATAAAAATGAAGAAGAGAATGTACCGTTAAAAGCGAGGCGAGATTAACTTTCGAGGATGAATATGTTCCATTTCAGATATGTTTACATTCCATTTTATTTCGTTTGTTAATCGCCATCTTTATAAAGCCCTTTATCTCTGTTAAATCTTTTTATATCTATCAATGCTGATCATTCGTTATACATTCTGTCAAATAAATGACGGGAATTGTTCAACAAAACACAAAATATTGGTTTAATCATCCAAATTTATGTTGTCGCCTTCAAAATAGGCCCCATTTGAAGCGATACACTTATGCCAACGAATAATCCAGTCGTCGAAACACTTCTTATAGGCACTTTCCGGTATGGCCTTCAGCTCTTCCTGCGAATTTTGTTTTATGGCTTCAATGGACTCAAAACGTCTTCCACGAAGTGGTAATTTGAGTTTGGGGAACAAGAAAAAGTCACACGGGGCCATATCTGGCGAATACGGTGCTTGGTCGATGACATTGGTTGAGTTTTTGGTCAAAACTTCGCGTATAAGGATTGATGTGTGGGACGGCGAATTATCGTGGTGCAAAATCCAAGAATTGTTCTTCCACAAATCTGGCCTTTTCCGGCGAACATTCTCTCTCAAACGCCTCATAACGCCCAGATAATATTGTTTGTTAACTGTTTGACGATTTTCCATCACCATTTCCTTCACTTTGTCGATGTTTTCGTCAGTCGAGGACTTTAAAGTTCGCCCGGAACGAGGCAAGTCTTCAACCACTTCTCGGTCTTCCTCGAATGTTTTATACCATTCGTATGCTCGTGTTTTCGACGAAGCTGACTCACCGTAGGCCTTCTTCAACATTTTCAACGATTCAGCACAAGATATTTCGTTGGCAACACAAAATTTGAGGTTAACTCTTTGTTCGATATTTTTATCCATTTTTAAAAACGCAAAGCATACTTGAGGTCGACTAACAAAACCAGCAGTTATAAACAAACCGATTGACAGATGGCGCCAAAACCCAAATAGCACAAAAACATTCCATTAACATTCTAGGAATATACGCCAGGAACATTCGAAGATTCCAGGAATCTTCTAATAGTCGTTTTATACGTTCGAGGCATATTTATAAAATGTATCAACGGAGCACTTCAAAAGTTCTACAAACATCTCTAGAATGTTCATCTGAATGTGCTACGAATGTACACGAATGTACTGCAAATATTCCAGTAATGTGCTGTAGATATTTCTATATTTATATTCAGCTGGGTCTACAATAGGAGTCGTACAGTCCGATCCGAATTCGTAATTCGTAGTGTGACACGGGCTTTACGGCTCTACGACTTCTATTGTAGACTCCACTTTACTCTTAGAAAATAATAAATCTGATTTAAAGTTTTCAGTAGTCACAAATCATACTTTAATAAAAAACACAAAGTTAACGCTCACACGTTGCAGAGTCACCGGAATATTGGTTCGGCGTTGAACACGGATCGCAAAAGGGGCGAAATCGAAACCGTACTAACGCTCTAAGTCTCTCACTCAAAATTCTGCATTTTACTCGTCGTCGAAACTAGGAGAAAAGGCTCTGAATTTTCAGCGACAGCTGGTTTTATCGAGTCGCGTAAAGTTACAGATCGCCAATTAGCGAGGTACACGCTAGATCTTCACACAAAATCGGAGGTCGCAATTCTTAATTGGTCCACGCATTGCCTTTCGAGAGTCAGCCCGAGCGGGGCGCCGATCAAACGCGTGGATTGGCGCTCCGAGGCTGATACCACGGGTGCGCAGGTCTGGGCCGTTAGATCGGAGACAGAGAGTTTTGACAAACTTGCCGGTAATTGTTATTGCCACGAGTCTCTCTCTCGCAAACAATAACACGGATCGTTGACTTGTGTGAAGACAAAGAGCTCCGTAGATGTTTCTAGAAAACGGCCAGAGACTCTGAGAGACTCATGACAAGGATCTAACAAAACGCGGAATAGGGATCGCCGAGAAGTAACGATCCCTACTTAATTGTTGGCGACGCGATGATTGTCGTTTCGAACAATATGTTTATATACTCCACACTGTATATATAATCACATTGATAACTCTTCCCAGCAAGCACGTTTTCACCCTTCTTAATTATTTTTCAGGAATTGAAAAAGAGTATGAAAATGAGACCTTTCTCTTTACGCTGTAACAGCATTAGCTGCACCCAATATTTTCTTTTTCGAATCATTTTTCTTTTTTCCCTAACTAATTGTAGCATTATTGCAGCCAAATTAACAGTCACAAGTGCTATATTTTTAACTCGCTGAACATCCATTGCACACAATTGCGTTTTCGATTTAGATTCTGTCAAAACACAAAATACTTCTTTAATTCTTTACAGGTTAGAAACAACTCCTTACTCATTGTTTCGTTAAAGTTACGTTACGGTTACGGGCTGCCATTGTAAATTATACGGGTCGATTTCTTACGGTAACAGTTACGTAAGGATTACGGATTCTCATTGTGTAGGAGTCTTTAAGCGCTTACGGATAGTTGTCTGCCATCAGCCAAAGTTTATCGGTTCATAACCTTCACAGCAAGAGAATGAGATCGATGATAATAGATGATGTACATAAAATTTACTTTATATTATCTTGTGATCTTCGGGCGACATAAAATTGTCATTGAACGAGTACGCTACGAGCCTCGATTCCACCTCGACGCTTCTCCGCTGATTCCACGAGTCGTACCCACCCACGTAGCACAAATGACTGTTTGCCGGCTGATAGTCGACATTTTTTAGTCACCTTGAAGTCAACTTTTGAAGTGGACATTTAGTCTACTATCCATGGTTAATTGTCGACTTTAACTATAGACTGAAAGTCGACCTAAAGTCGACATTTTCAGGAAGTTTAAAGTCGCCTTTCGGTAAAGCGAAAAATTAACTAAAAAATATTTTTTCGTCTTACCGAAAGACATAAAAATCTTTTCGTCATCTTTTTTTCTTATTTTTTTCGGCAAAGTGCAAAAATGTGTAAAAAAATATTTTTTTGGCCAATCTTTCTGGTCAATATGTCGAACCGATATACAGGGTGTATCCTAATACCCGTATGTCCCGTAGATGGCAGATAGACCGGGGTAAACTGAATAGAAAAGTCCTATACCATTTTGCAAAATTCGCAATAGTTATCGAGAAATTAATTTTAATGTCTGAGCGAATAAGAGCGTAGAAGGCGGCAGGCCGGACTCGGCAGGCAACGGTGGGGCATCATCTAATAGCGAGAGGTGGAGCGGCGCGCCGAAAAAAGTT
>NW_011967240.1:4141967-4154165 GCF_000949405.1 Vollenhovia emeryi | reverse complement strand
TGTATATCACACAGCACATGATATCATTCGAATATTCTGTACTCATACTGAATGTTCTGGGATAATACAGGATAAACTGAGAACATTCGTATAATATCTTAGTAGTACGTTATTTCTCGTATGTGCATGGGATATACGCGGAATATAGACATGTGCCTGATCCGGTACGCCTGATTCCCTCCTGAATAGATAGCACTAGTACCACATATTACCGCGACGTGGCGACCGCGCGTTAGTCTTTCTCGTAAGTAAAAATCGTCCCGTATTAGTATAAAAGGCGAGCCGATACGATGCGAGAGCGAGTTGTCTGGATCATGGCTAAACCTCAATAACCTAAATATACTTTTAATGACTTTTAATGTAATTTGACACAATTTAACAGTTAGTTTAACAAATTGAATTTTTTAATAGGAAGCCTATTGATGTCCCACTCCCTATTAGAAACTGTAAGGCGCAACAAAGGGCAAGTCATGAGGTCTTGATAAAGAAAACCTGATCAGGCAATTGTAATTCTCGACGTTACATTTACTGTCAGGGCCCTGTCAGGGCTGCCTGATGAGTGCCTGACCAGGCATTAAGGCATCTTTATTAGGCCCCTATCAGGATCCTACTAAAATTTCTGCTCGGGTATATACCTATACGATACATATTACAAATAACATTCTGTTGATATTCTGGTATATCAACAGAATATCCTCAGTATATACCATTGGTATATTTTCAGCACATACTATGTATGAGAAAAGCGGACATTAGTGCATTCTCAGTACGTACTCAGTACATCATAGAACATATTCGAAAGCTATGAGAATATACGTAATGTACTGTTGAGATATTCTCAGAACTTTCTCAGTATCTACATGTGCTGTGTGGGTTCTTTGTTCGTTCTCAAACGATGTTTGACAAAATTCAGGTTATGTGACGAACTCGTCGCGACGTGGCTGTTGGTTGGACTCTGATTGGCTGGGTGCGAAAATAATGCGAAACGGAACGCGCTCATAGCAAGCAGCACCCAGAAACACCAATCATCATTTGAACATGCATAGCATATTTGTTAAGGTTTTATCGCGCAGCAAAGACGTGGGGCTTATACTTGGCTGATACTTGGAAGCACGGGTACAGTGTCTCGTGATACTGACTTTTCGTAACAATCCATACACATGCTTAAGCATTAAAGTCATATAACATTTTTATGTATACGACCACGATCGAGTTTAAGATTGAAGATAACTGTGACTATCGTGACTGATACGAAATCCCTAGAGGTGCGCACGAGACAAAGCAAGACGAGATTTCTCTAATCTCGATCTTGATTTCGAAAAATCTGATCTCGATTTCGAGACGAGATCGAGACGAGAACGAGACTTTTCTCGTCTCGTGCGCATCTCTAGAAATCCCCCAAATTTTCCTTCGACTTGTCACATGAGTCGGGATCAAGATGATTCTTAATTTGTACTGTTACTAGACCAGACACACTTCGAGCTTGTATCAACAAACCAAACGCTCGCTTGATTGTAAAGAAACTTCGGTAATAAATCATGACGTAATACGTTTTAGCAGTTCCACGCGTGTATGTTGCATAAATTAAATTTGCAAGAACCTAGTTATAACGTACGTTTCATGTTTTCTTAACAGTTGATCCCGCAATTGTCGTCCAATTGTCGTTAATCCGTACGTTAATTCGTGTAAATTTGGGGTAAAGTGATGTTACAACATCCACATTATTATCACAAAGTAGCATTCGTTCATCCATTTAGATGTTCCGTTCGTCTGAATTGTCAACACTAAGGCGTAAATCATAGCGAAGATATCTATGAGCAAACGTGTTAGGCTGCGAAACTGGTTGTACGGTACCGCAAGAAATACTTGGTAAACACTCGGTTGGTTTGCAAATTTCATCTATTTGTTATCACTTTACGCGAAAGCGTTTAAATACTGGGATACCTATGACAAATACGCAACTTGTTGCCAGAATTGTAGGGTCGTCCTAGTTTATTAAACAAACCATATTTCGTTAGCCGGGAAAGGAAAGCTCTCGTAGGAAGCAATGAATAAACACGAGCAAATATCAAAGATCAGTTAAGGGCAACTGCGATTGGTACGCATCTCATGTATACATATAAGTGTATATGCGATGTAACACCACATACACAAGTGATATATAAAAGTACTAGTTGCCGTTTAATTCAAAATCTTACGATTTATAAAAATTCTGTTAGACTTTGCAATTTTCCATACTTCTGGCACGACATGCAATACCGCGGTACGTTCAATGTTGCGAGTATCGTAGAAAAATCTCAAAAATATGTAAATACGATACATTATAATAAAATGAAATGTACTGTTAAATAGAAAAATGAGCTCTGGCACGTGCGTGTGTGTGTGTGTGTATGTGTAAAGAAAAGAAGAGAAAGGAAAAAAGCAATGATCGAGTGTGAAAGTCAGTCATAACATTTATTGAGCGGCTATAAAACTTGTGTAAATTTGCTCATTCTAATTGCTGAAAAAATAAATATTCGGGAGCTAGGATGAATGGGGTGATAATTGCTTGTGCCGATTGTACATCCAGATTACAGGGTTGTTCCGGATCCGTGAGCCGAGTGCGAAGCGAATTCTTTGCAGCCGAATATCCAGTTACCATTGCAGCGTACATTAACTACAGCACGAAGCGTGCCAAGAATTTTTTCTCACACCGTCGGTAGCAAATGCATCGGTAGTAGCGGCACGTTTTAACGCAATGTTTGCTAAGTTCTGCGCAACGAGCAATTTTTCATGCGTACATTACCTCCGCCCTTACCCGCCCGAAGAAAATCCGCTTCGCTACTACTCCAGATTTTATTGATTTTATTGAGTTTATTATAGCGCGGAGTACAAAACACGCTCGCACCATTAGCCTAATTCACTCGCGCTGGCTCGTGCGGATTTAAATCATGCCGCGCTTCCGCGTACATATATTCTCATTTCCGTTACCTTCAGATTTATCGCCATATTTGTGTACATGCTCTGAAACCGTCCTCAGCTGTTATTGCGGAATAATCGGAGTTTATCAGAGTTTAGAGAATCCACACACTTTCGCCGTATTATTTATGATCGCGATTTATATTTGCTTACTATAATTTAATGTCGATACATATATTTATTTCATTTTATTCACGTTATGTAACAGGTAATATGTTTAATTATTATACGTAACTTGTTTTTCTTATTTAAGATGTGTTTAAATGTGTTAGGATCTGAATGAAACTAAATTAGAATCTCTAGATAAAATCTAAATACTATCTCATTTTATACAGATTTAATAATTGTCTAATTTATTATTTTATATAATTTTATACTCATTTACCGATAGAGTAAATAAAAAAAACAGTTACCAGATATATTATAATCAAGTTTTCTGTTTTTGCATTTTTTTAATAAAAATTAACAAATAGAAATTGGAATAAAATGTTGGGTGATATTTTAAGTGAAATGCAAATTTTAAGTAAAGTAATATTTTGACCTGATTAAGAGAGAAAGACGAGGCAGTGCAAAATGCGTTAGTGCGAGACATGTTAATAAAATGAAACAATTTGGCGAAACCGTTCCATCTCATCGTTAGAAGACAACGACACTCGACGAAGTAAAGGCGTTAAAAGCCGTTTACAAACATGATACGGCGCCTCATCACGTGGCTCGTGCTATCGTGCTATTCTTTCGACTTTCTGTTACTAAACCCATTGCATACAAACAAGCGAATCGGCACGTGCTCATCACGACATCAAATCTCCCATCTCAAGATATACATCTTTCTCATTTTTTCTTTTTTCTCTCTTTCCTTTTTTCCTTTTCAATTCACGGAATCGTGATGATGATATTATTGACCGTTTATTGAGAATAATTTATTATGTTACCGCAAAGCAACTTTTTGCGATAAATATGCGTCATACGGTTTGATCTTCCGACAATATTTGATGTCCACAAAGTATTACATCACAAAGATTATCTTTTTTTTCACAGAAAAATAATATTCATCAAAAATATTATGCTTATTGATTGCAAATTACAGCATCTGTAATATATATTTTGCAATACAGCCTTGAGTGATCTATTTAATTCACGGAAACGATATGCTGATGGTTGTTACGTACAGGATATCTCGTTCTCAATGATAGAACAAAGTCTGTTTTGCTATTTAATTGATTGTTGCTGCCAGTTAACAAAGAAATAAGATTTACTGCGCGAATCAGTGACTTTGAGTTTCGTAAAAATATACGTATCTATGTAGTACAGAAATTTGACACGAATAATTTAATTTTTCGATATTACCGGAGCATTTTTTGACAACTTTTTATCTGATAAAAATTTAAATTTACTTTCCTTATTTTATATAAGAGAAATCAATTTGATATCCAGATAATTAAAAACAAAACGATCGATTCATCAACATCAACACACATCTGTAGTAAAATATATCTACGATTAGCATTTAGATAAATCATTTTCACGTGGTAGATTAGAAAAACGTGACTGTTGATATTTCCGATAAACATGTACTTACGTAGCTGATCTTGTGAGTATGAAACGTAATCTGTTATTGTCCTTCGTATCATGAGTTTTGTCGCATGCATAGTAATACGCGCGCAGTCGATTTGAAGTTACACAAAATATAATAAAATATTCAATTGTTAATATTTAATATAGTTAAAAATCAATAGGCGCACAGCTGAAAATTCGTAGCATTGGCAATAATCACGATATCCTCTTTTTAATTACTGTTTTTCTTGGATACTATCGTTGAATTTATGTTCATTAATGAAGCCTATATATTAGGCTTTGTTGCGGTTAAATTGCGGTTGACAATGTCACGTGTAATTTATGTTAATGACGTGTTCTTCTTTACGATCTAATCTGCGATATGTTAGATGTGTGATTCGTGAAAGGATTGGTACCCGGAAGTGTAGCTTGTTTCATGGAAAGACACACCGTGTATGTTGATATTCGTAGAAACTGCAGAAAATAATAATGGTACAGAAGTTAAAAATAACTCGTGAGTGATGTACGTCGCGCACATAGCGATAATCATTCATTAACAATTTAAAATGACTCTTGGCTGCGTTTATCACGTGGAGTATGCAAATGTCTGCCGCAGTTGCGAAGGTGCTATTTCATTATACGTAAAAGTGATTCGGAACGTGACTCACTCGCACACGTAATAGCAGTGCGACAGGTGTGGTTTCACGATTTTACTCTCACGTTGTGATTCTCCCGATAATCACGTGATTGATAACGAGTCGCGGCGCCGTCTTTCCGATATATCATTCGATGACACTTAATTCTTAAATAACCTTGCTTAGAAACGTGTTGACTGGGAGAACCCTGATAGTGCGTCCCTTACTTTTTGATATCGCGCAATGATTTTACAAATTAATTTATATTCCACAGTAAACAAAAGCATTTTGCATGCATTTATTGTACAATTAAAATGTTTAATGCAAAACTTCCAACTGTCCTTTTTTCTTGGGTGAAAGTTTAAGATTGGAAACATTAATCTTAAGCTAGTTTACTTCGCGTACTTATGGAAAACTGTGTCGACATGTTTTTGCACTGAACCTTTCGAAAAACTTGGAAATCAAGTTAATTGGATGTGAAAATAAACGTTGCACTATCTCGCTTGTTCTCGTTTCTCGAATTCGACTGCAAGCGTCAAACGCTTCGTCACGCGTGCTTCACTGTCACGAATGGCGCCTAGAAGTCGTAATAGTTATCGAAATGACGCGATTCTCCATACTCGGTGCATTGGCACTTTACCTTGTGAACGATCGTGGATTTCAAGTGCGTGACTGTCAGGTGTACTTGACGTAATGTCAGAAAGCCGGCCACTGCTCAGCGCTGCGCTTCTAACAGTCCCTCTCATGCGTGTCATATCGCGTTCACATCATTCACATTGGTAGTCGTTACCTCTCAAGGTAGTACAAATATACATATATTAAAACCGTTAATCATACGCGCGATAGTACGAATTGTTATAGGTCAGGTTGGCGTTAGATCAATATCATTTCTTCACTGCTTATATGTAATTTTTTATGAATTACACTTCCGCGAACCACACATTTACAGTGCTGCTTATCATAAATTACCATGACATAATTTTTGCTGTCAATGATAATCGCGATATCCAAAAACTATAATGTGTACACGCATACTTTCTGCAAAAATAAATGTATATGTAATAATCTGTTCTATAAAATATCGTTGCTTCCATTTGTTGTTCTAAAAATTATTTTAGGCCGACATTAGTGTATTGCAATTATTAGTAGAAAATTACGTATTGCAATTATTAGTAGAAAATTACGTTTCCACTAATTACGTTCCGAGTCAGGTGAAGACTTTCCCAGAACCTGATATAAAGCATGTAAGTATTCGATAGTTTATATCGGATAAAAGATATTTGATTAATTTATCCATGGAACGAGATAGCGTGCAATTAGATTACTTAAATTGTGCAAATGCCTGTCAACTAATAATGCTTGTAATATTTGAATCAATAAACTAGCATATTTGTAATGGTTAAATAGGACAACGCTGTCATTCAAGAAGTGAAAGACCAAACAAAACTGATAACAAGACAGTATCTTCATTAGCAAATAATATCACAAAGTGTGTTTCTGTATACCATATATTACTTGTGTCTACGTGATATTTGTTTTTTATTAAAAATTTATGATTACGTATAGATCTCCATTCTTTCTTTTTAAAATAACATAGCATTGATCATATTTTTTCTCCTTATTTGTTAGTAGATACTCGTGCAAAGAGCACTAATTATCTTTTGTCTTTTATTATTTTTATGGTATTGTTTATGGTATGGACATATATGTAATATAATCTTGCTGAAAACAAAATAACTGAATTGAATCTATTACTGAGGCGATTTTATGTACATGTACACATATACATATATTGACTTAATTGCGGATTTTCTAATATCCAAATAAATGGAATTGGTGGACTCTGCCGATGTTTCAGTAACGAGTTTGCACAGTTGGCCAAGTAAATTTAGCATTAGTAACCGGTTTGCAAACCAAGTTTCTCCGCACTTCATGGAATATAAACTCAACTTGACTAGAGTTGACTATATTAGACTACCGCCAAACTTGGTAATCCGCGATCAAATCATCGACACGATGTAGATATTGAGGTTAAATCGATTGTTGTCGCAATTCTGATTAAGATCTCGCTCGCGGCAAAAGCCAGTAAGTCCTTTAATCTCACCAAAAAAAAAAAAAAATGAAAGAGAAAGACGATCGTTCTCAATCGTTGCATTTCAGTACGGCCTGCCCGGTTGAAATCGCTGAAAATTTCACTCGGGGCATTTTTCCGCATTACAGTTCTTTCAGTGGTAAATCGTTTGGATTGATAAAAATGGAGCGTATGTAATGGCCGCTCTCTCCTCGCGCGCTATCTTTGCGAATGTAAAAGGGAATGTACAGGGCGCGTATAAAGGAAGCAGAATGAAATTGTGAGTGCGATATGTTTCTGCCAGTAACAACGATTACGTCGATATAAGAAGACATAACCGCGATGCTATTTCTCATTTTATTCTTTTACGGTCCATACTGGAATTTCAACGGCCGCGATACGATCGTGATAATTTCTTACTCTTGAAAATGTCGCTTTCGTATTCTTAATTTATGTACTTTATCTTTTAATATAATGAGGAAAACACATTACGACATCTAAAGATAGCCTGTTTGTGACCTTCCTCACGTGATCTGAGATTATTCCAAATTTATGTGCTACGTCTCTGGAGATGTGTTGGTGATGATTTCAATATGTTAATTTAATCGTATTTAAATAGTTTTCCGTGTTTTTAAATAGTTTCGGACCACTTTAATGTCTAAAATTAAAACATTTTATACGTGTGCAAATTTATTTGCTTGCAAAAAGTAATAAATTGTTATAAAATATTCTGTGTTTTGTTTTATTATTTGCAATTTTATAACAAGTTTTTCCAAAAATTTGTTGTATAAATAACACGTGAAATTGTCATCGATGTAATTTAGTTGTAGATAGTTTCTAAATTTTCGAGACTTTTAGTTGTGCTTGTTTTATTTAGTGATAAAAATGTGTTTCTCTGTCAATTTGGTGTACAATTTAAAGCAAGTTTGCATCGAATAAATATAAGTCATTTTGAATAAACTATGGTTTTAAAGTAGGAGATTACAAGTCTTTTTTAAGCTTTAAAAATCGAGGCAATATACAAATATTTGCTTCTTTTCTTAGAAATAAATTAAAATAGTCGGATTATCGTGTTAGCCATATAAATACTGTTACGTGCTTCCCTGTTAACCATTGTTCATATTTTATATTAATGTATTCTCAATAATGGATTTATATATTCTACCCTCCTTCTAAATCTTTTTTCAATATCTTTTAGTATTATATCTTTAGTTGAAATTTTTTCTTATTTCTTTTTTTGCCGGTAATATGCTATTCTTGTTCTAATCGCTTTGCTTTTCTTCTTCTCTTTTCTACTTTTTCTGTCTTCATTAAATTTTTTCTCTTAGAATAATCGACCTTTTAATAATATTTACTTTAATATTCTCTTTCTCTCTCTCTCTCTCTCTCTCTCTCTCTCTCTCTCTCTCTCTCTCTCTCTCTCTAATTTAGGGTTTATTGAGGCAAAGTTGAAATTTTCCAGAACCATTTTTTCTTTCTTTTACATTAAACAATCTTTTAGAGCCGTGAATAAAAGATGGGATGTAAACTTCACAAACTAAAAATTTAAGATTTTAATGCTGAATATATCTTATGCATATTTCTGTTAAAGCATCAATTATTAAAGTTTGTAGCTTTGGATGCTCGTCACGTGTGACATTACAACATAAATTAGCAAGTTTCTGGCGGAACACGTAAGTTCGGAATACCCGATTTAATCTACAAAGCATCTAAATAATAATTTGCGTTACTTACGAAGCGATTATTGATCGTCGACGTCTCGTCAAGTTATATTATAGAAAATTTTGTAAATATTTTCAAATTTAGTGAGTACAGAATTGAAATAAAAATAGAATTAAATGAGTTTATCGCGTGCGTATCGCGTTACAATTATTTGCATTAAATAATTATAATGATATAAATTAATAGAATAGATTCGCATTATATAATATATGGTTATTAGACCATTTCTAATTGTGATATTAATGTTAAACTGATAAATTGTGTTGGATATCACAGTTTCAGCACAATTATGTGAACTAACTCTATTCAAATATTATAATAAATATCTGTCGAGTACAGAGAAAATGAAAGGCATTTAGGGAAATATTTCATTGCAATGTATCGTATATTTATTATACTGATATATAATTTTACGTAATCTGCATTCATTATTTTTGATTCTGCAGAAAATAAATTCAACAATACGTAACTAACAAATTAGCGGAACACATATATTGTAGAATAATTTAGCGTTTGTTACGCGAATATAATAATTGAAATAGTAGAACCGGATGTTTTTACAGCGCCATATATATATATATATACATATATACGCACACGCATTTCCGCGAAGCATCGAGCGTTGGTTTTTCCAAATTACACCTTTACAGAGATCGTTCGAGGATAAGCGGATAAATTGTCGCAAAGTACAAAGTGTTTATAGCCTGCGTAATGTAAATTTTTCCTCGTTCATCTCGCCGGTAATATATACGCGGCCTATTGATTAGCGTGATCGGCGCTGCAAGTTTCTCAGAACGGTGCACAATTAAGTGCGATAACCACAGTTTTCCGCGGATATTTTTATTGCCGTCGCATCTCGCGCGAGTTCCCGCACGGCGATGTTACATGAGTCACACGCCGTGATTGACGTGTTCATGAAAGTCAATCGGTCGCACAGTATCAGTGCCGTACGGCGAACATATTGTATATCGTTGAATAACGGAACATGAGAGAAGTATTGTGCCAGACTTTCAACTAACACGAAGTGTCCTCTATTCGGCAGGACTGCCTGACGATTTACATTTCGTCTGAACGGAGAATCGATCGCCGTTTCGGTTCGCTGACGTGCACGCTCTATCGGTCTGCACACTGCAGATTGATTTTATGACAAAAAAAACTAGCTGTTACCGAATGTTCAAATTCGTTGGTGAATTTCGCGCACGGCCGTGTTCTTTGAAATTTCTCGTAAACTGCATGACTTCCTATAGTGCATAGTGGCTGCACCGTCTCGCAATCCACAGTAGAATAAGAACGTTTATGCATATCCTTCGTAGCAGCGTCTCTTATACGGATTCTCGTAGATTTATATTGTTGTTCTGTCTCGAAATTAGATCATCCGAGACTTGTAGGGAAATCTTTTCGGAACGTTGAAAAGAATATTGCTTATAAATATTTTATACATATGCAATTCCTAAAAGTGTCCTATATACGTCATTTTCCGATTACTGTAATTTATTTCGACCCGTACTCGTAGTACGCAATGTCGTCAATAAAGACGGCAAAGTAATTTCTTTTTGTACGAGGAAAGATAGGAATTTACAAACGTAGAATGAAATTGACATTTGAGATATGGCGTGGTAGGAGAATTTATATATGTCCGAAAATAGAAGACCTTTCTACTCATCGTGCAAATAAAGACCTATTTATTTCGTTTGGCTCGCAACCCTACTTGGCCCGTCGTTAATTTTAGGTAGGCAGATGTTTTGCACGCGACAGGTAGCTTGTAGCAAGCAATTTGTCCACTTGACTCCTACCGAGTTTGCATTACCTAACCATTACAACAGTTCCAAATAATGTATTCACTCGACAGATACTTGTCGAGCGTACAAATATCTGACCGTGTGCGAATGAGATAATATATATTAACGTGGCGTATGTCATGGTCATATAAGATTTGTCCAATAATTACGAACCTCGCCGCTGGCTACTGCTTAATTACCTCGAAATTTATTATTGCCCGTTTTGTAAATTTATTACCCGCTTATCCTGATTGTCAATGTTCATATCATCAAGATATCCGCTGCCGTGTTTTAGCATATTTTTCACACCAATACAACTCAAGGATAACCTGTCAGTGGATTAATTACAAAGTTTTGGAATTAACAAAGTTTCTAACACTACTGTTCCGATCAACGAACTAGCTCGCGAACCGGCACGTTGGAAAACTCCACCCTCTCCTGCTTTTCGCCCGTATAAAGAAGTTTTGCTTTTTGCAATCTACGCGAGGGATAAGATTACAGCGCTAATAAAAAATTAATCAAAGTTTGACAACATTTAGTGTATTAGTTTATATAATGTATTCATATCTCTTTCGAATGAATTAACCTTTAAATTTATAAATTTTTAATTCTCTTTTAAGTCCCTCAATGTGTGTGTGTGTGTGTGTGTGTGTGTGTGTGTGTGTGTGTGTGTGTGTGTGTGTGTGTGTGTGTGTGTGTGTGTGTGTGTGTGTGTGTGTGTGTGTGTGTGAGAGAGAGAGAAAGAGAACAATTTTTTAATCATTCAAAATTAAATTACAGAAATTTTTATATTTTATTAATATGTTCTATTATAGATTTTTTAAATGCTTCCACGATTAATATTGAACTAAAAATTTCAATTATTTGTGAAAATACACTGCTCAAAAGAAATATGGCATAGAAAAATTTTATTCAAAAATTGGTCAACTTTGACTGACAGTAACTCCGCGAAAAATCATCATAAAATTATGTTCTTTTTTTAAATTAAATTTTTATTAAATTTTTAAATTAAATTAAAGCTTGAAATCTCTACTTTAAGGTACTATAGTTCTTTTTTAGGTGTGATGCATCCCTACCACTGTAACACCTTAAATGTGAGGGCATGTTTGTTATATTGAAAATTACAAAGTTTGACGGAGTGCATGGACTTGCTACATTTTTTTTCGAGGATACTGTTTACAGGAACATAAAGTACGAACCTTCCTCTTCAATTAAAAAAAAAAAGTCGCTCCCATTTTTTTTCGCAAGGATATAGTACTTTAAAGTAACCCTTGCATTATTGGCATATACCAGGTTGTCGGTCGGATTTTGCACATCATATGGCCCTGAAAAGAGCCGTTTGTGTGTGTGTGTGTGTATGTGCGTGTGTAGAATGACTCATTTTTGGGGTGCTTGATTAAAGTGAGTCCCCTTGCCTCTCACTTGTGTGTGTGTGTGTGTGTGTGTGTGTGTGTGTGTGTTTAAATTTGAAAAACGCGTG
>NW_011967240.1:4133092-4140889 GCF_000949405.1 Vollenhovia emeryi | reverse complement strand
GTGATGTGCAAAATCCGACCGGCAACCTGGTATATGCCAATAATGCAAGGGTTACTTTAAAGTACTGTATCCTTGCGAAAAAAAATGCGGCTTCTTTTTTTTTTAATTGAAGAGGAAGGTTCGTACTTTATGTTCCTGTAAACAGTATCCTCGAAAAAAAATGTAGCAAGCCCATGCACTCCGTCAAACTTTGTAATTTTCAATATAACAAACATGCCCTCACATTTAAGGTGTTACAGTGGTAGGGATGCATCACACCTAAAAAAGAACTATAGTACCTTAAAGTAGAGATTTCAAGCTTTAATTTAAAAAAAAAGAACATAATTTTACGATGATTTTTCGCGGAGTTACTGTCAGTCAAAGTTGACCAATTTTTGCATAAAATTTTTCTATGCCATATTTCTTTTGAGCAGTGTAGTTTGTTTTAAAATCGTTATCTGTTTCATATATGTTATTTTACGAATAAATTGATATCGATAAAATAATAAATATTATTACTTGAATTGCTTAGTTGTGTTAAATATTATTCGTTATACTTTTGAAATAAGTTTCATATTTTTTAATTTTTATTTTACATTTTTTATTCTAATTTGTGTGTTAATGAGATGCATTAAGAATAATTCTCGTTCAAGATAAGAGAAAAGTAAACAAAAATACCTTGACAACGAAAAATTGTGAAAATACAATGGTGCAGCGTAACCGCATAGTACCATGCAATTCTACAATGCAAATGTAGTTGCGATTCCTGTGTTCGACAAATACAATTTCCTTTAATTACTGATTTGCACAAATTAGCTATAAATACGCGCGTGTATTTGTGCACATTTAGTGTATTACATTGTGTCGCGTTGCGCGATGTTTCGTCAAGCATAAGATAATTGACCTAATGGCTGCGGTTCTTCCTGTCAGTATATCCGTCGACAATTCCATGAAAATGGATGATCGTACAAAATAAGATAAAATTGTTTACTACGTCAACTTTATCGCCAATTGAGCTATTAATTTCGTTATCACATATCTGTCTGGTATATTGTAGTAGATTAATAGACACTTGTATTATTTCTACATTTATTAATTTTCAATTTAGAATAATATAATATAGTCTCTACTCACAATTAATTAAGTGTAATGAAACGATATTATTAATTTTATTAGCTAAAAGGAAGATACATTTTAAATATTTGTGTTATGTAAAAAAGAGTAAAAATCAGTTGAAGTGTTCATATTTTTAGTGTTAAATAATATAAATGGTTACTTTAAGGTTAATTTAAGGTTTATGAAATTAAGATGTTTATAAAATCTTTAATTATATAGCATTGTGTAAATATATATTTTATATATCACATTATTGCAAAGCAATGAACGACCACTTGAAAACTAAGTATAAAAAATTAATTCTTATATGTATATCCCATTAGAGTGTAACTGCAATCGATATAATTTGAGAAACATTAATAATCGAGTACAGACTATTTATTCGATTGCATTTATAAAGCCAAAATGGCTCTATAAAAAATTATCAGATGTATACTGAATTAATATGTTATAAAATTATACGTCTTGTATATGTGTGTTATATAGTCAATGTATGTATATGTAGCCAAGTCAATCATTTTGATGTTTCCTTTAACTTATCTAGTAAAACAACTTTCTTATTTATAGCGTTATCTCTTCTGTCTAACATCGAGAAACGACATTAAATCAACGTTACTTCTACTTGATATTAATCAGTCACTTAAATGGAGACATCCAATTAACATGTGAAGTTGGGCAAGATTAAATCTTGTCATCCGAATTCCTTTGATACCTTACATCCTAATGGAAGTGGAATTTATCGTGATTGCTCGCGACTACATGCATACTAAATATTATCTTGCTGGATTCAGTTATCAATTTATAATCGACGATATTTTTCGTAACAGTTATCTCATACCTTTTATCTTTCTATGAATCTTCTTTTAAGAAATTTTAATCTAGATATCTTATAATTGAAACTTAATTGAAAGATTGATTGACGTTAAAGATCTAGAAAGAAATAATTTATTAGCAAACGTTTGCCAACGAGAGCTCCACTTTATCGAAGAGTTCGTAGTTGGAACAGTGTGTCCGAATGTCGTTTCAGTAACTAACATTGGCGTTATGTCTTTTCGGGTTGTGACGCCACCGAAACTCTTGCGCGAATTTTACTGAATCGGGACGAGGGCCCTCTGGGAGCGGAATGCATGAACCTCTATCAGATCGCGGAAGACGATGGAAGAGGGTGGGAAGAAGCGAAAGAGCTTTTGTAACTAGCTTTACCCGGTTCGAAGAGCTAGCAGCAGCGACGGCGCAATTGAGCGAAATTGCGCACGTAGGACGCGAGAGACGGGAAACTTTACAATGCAAATCCAGCTGCCATGACCTGGACTGTTCTCCGTGTCGCTCGTGGCGGTAGTTGCTGATGACGGTAGAGGAAGCGGTCTCCCGTTGCCCCAGCAAAAAACCCGAGATCGTGGCGGCACGGGTCGCGTCCTGCCATATTACAAGGTCCCCCCCAATTCGCATTAGGGACTTTTTGACAGCGACAGATGTTGCACTTTTTTTTTCGCGGCGGATTATTGCACAAAGTTTTGCGAGAAGATACCCCCTCGGCTGGTCTTTCTTCTGTCCTTCCCTCTTCTCCTTCCACGTGTCCCCAGTCTGACGTGCAGCTGCGTCCGGGAAAAAACGGAGCTAGACGAATGCGGTTATTAAAAGACAGTTTACTCCCGCGTGCGAGCACGCTTCATTCGAATGTGGGCCTCACCCGCGGCAACAACTATTTATATCGCCTGGCAAAATAATTTTGCAATGCGAGAACAAGTAACATATCTATCTTGAGCGGCATGAAACACGATTGAATCACCGTACTTAGAAGCAAGGTCGGTACATTTATCAAAGGTCGGCTTTTGTTTCGTGCGTACGTTGCACAATCGCACGATTCTTAAGTGATCTTTGCGTGTTTTTACCTATTTGCCTAACAATTATTGTATTTATAGGTGAATTTATGCCAGTAAGAACCCCATTCCGTTTATGAATAACTTTATTTAATTAGTACCTTTCCAGTTTATTTGACCATAAAGTGTGTCTGTGCGCGCGTGTGTGTCTATGTGTATGTATCACGATATTGCCTGATGTATTGTGGCATACGAAATATCAAAGCTATGCAAGTGCGCGTTGATTTATGAAAATAGCTTTACGACAAAGAACACTTTTTCTCTCCGCCTTTGATGTTTTTATATTTGTTTCATAAAGAGTTTTAGGTACATAAGTTTTTCTTATTGATGTCGAGCAGTTAGATCAATGGACACATCGCTCGCACTGTGATGCTGCTCGGGTATCCTCGATAAAAATGCACGATCGTGATACGAATAATCACAGCGTTTTCAAATACACCCATAGTCCGATCGCGTTTCTGATGCTAAATGGGTAATATCCGAGCGTTTCCTTGAATGAATTCATATCCAGCGATCGAACAGATTTGCAATTATAATGAAACCCATACATTTCGGTCCTCAGCCAGTGAATTATAACATAAAATATAATGGCATCGATATAATAATAAGGATATATATAATTGCAATGCCATTCTCGTACATATACGTTCGGTAATGGAAGAGATAGTAAACAGCATAAATTATCGTTAAATATATTTTTTTAATGCGTTAAGATTATATGTACCCATGTATGAAACGTCTGAACGTAGAGATTTTATTCTTATCCGTTGGCACAAAAATTGTCGTAGTTGGAAACTACATTTACTTATTGAAATTGAATCGGGCAGACAAAGGGTGTATATTGTGAATTTCGAAACATTACAATATCGATACTTGCAGACGATTAATGCATGAATTTGCATAAAAGTGTTGCAAAGTAATAGCCAAGTAATAGCGCTATATTACGTATTGCCCATATCGGCAGAGTTGCGTAAGGTACTGCTAACTACTGCTAATGTGGCAACGTTACCAGGCAGAAATATAACTCGAATGGATTCTCTTGGCGTTTATTGTTGCTGAATAATAATTTAGAGTTTAAATTTTTAGGTTTAAACTCCCTCACAACAGGTCGTACTTGATATTTAGATCTTATCAATGGAAGACGAATTGTCAACGAGACCTTTTACTCATTTATCAGAAGCAAACGGGGATCCTTCCCGCCCTTCTCTTGACACGATTCGCAAAAAGGGAGAGAAAAAGAGAGCGAGTTTTAAAAAGCGCAGTAAAATTAATAGCATACTGTTAAAGTCATTGTATTGCTGAATATTATTATTAAGAATCCCCCATGCTACAAGACTCGTTCAATGGACTAACTTAAAAAGATGGCCCAGATGGTTCGAAAGAAGAATAAGTTCAATTTCCGTTATTTCTACTGTTATATCTAACACTCTACGTTCTAGCGTAAAAACGCTCGCCTAATATTATAATGGAAAGTTTTTCGACAAGTGCAAAATTTTATCTTTTGCCTTCTACGCGGAAACTCGCTGTCGAAAAGTTTTTAAACTCAGGTGCAATTTCACAAGTTATTATTCATTTGGATTAAACTATTAAATTCTACCTTAATACGAAGTTGAAATTCTTAAAAGTCCTACGGGGTAAGAGTGGTGCGTTATAGAACTCTCGTCGATCCGCGTGGAATTCATTTTTGTTGGTAAAACAATTTGCATTACCTGTAACGTCACATATTTGAAGATGTCTGATGGAGTTTCCGTGTTATCCACATCCCGAATATTGTGTGTTGTCTGCCAAGGTCAGTACGCGTTCCTTTCACTTCGTCTGATAATACTACTATTACGTAAGCATTATTTCGTACAGCATTATATTAATTTGCCACGACGATGATAAATTTCGAGTAATTCAGCAGCACTTATGGACACGCAGATGCCGGCTTCGCGATTGGCTGTCTGCCGACGTAAAATTACGAAGGGCTCCCACGTTCTCCGGCCAAATGAATTCGATCAGTTTCCCGATCGAGATGGAGGGATAAGACGTCGTGGAAAATCTAGATTGGCTGGTCGTCAGTCAATCACCATACGACGTTCACGGGTTCATTCACGGCACTCGAAACTCCGTACGTCTCGCTGATCAGCTGAATCCGATTCCGAAGCGAATTCGCAATCCATGCGACGTGGTCAGCCGCCGACGTAATACTGGGAAGTCCACGCAGCACGGCTGCTACATTTAAAAAGTATCAGTAGCCAGCTAGCGCGCGTCCATTGATGACGTCGGATGCAGAACGGCTGATTGATAGATTAGCAATATCAAATGTTAAATGGTATATACATATGTGTGACAGATAACTTTATTTTTCAGAAATTGCATTACGTCAATAAATACTTATCAGTCATGTGTTGCTATTTTTACATATCTAAAATGACTCAGTTTTCACGAGATCGATGACAGTTTGCGATCTGCTTTCCTCAAGAATAATGACAAAGTCACCTCTTTTACTACAGTAATTTATAAAATTTATGTATGTACTTTTTCATTTATGGCATTTTAATTCTCGTCAATGTTGTTCATTTATTGAATTGTTGACTTTACTCACCACATGAATACAACGAAATAATATAAAAGCGCGCCTGATCAATTTATATCTCGAAAAGCGATTTATTCTTACGTTTGATCGAATAGCGACAATCGTTAGAAATTGTTCGGAGAACAATCTTCCTTCAGCGGATTATATTCACCCGTGCGGGAATAGGAAAAATCTATAAATACACCGTGGGATTAAAATAGTTAGTTCCGATTGTCAATAGTGAATTCTCACAGCTACGTGACTGCTTATCAGTTTCTTTTTGTCTCATTGTACGAGTTCGTTGAGGTGAATCGCGGAACTTTATTTCTCGCGTTGCTAAATCGGCCAACGCATCTTCAGGTAGACTGCACATTCATATATTCTATTCAAGACTGGTTTTAAGATTGCTTTCAGCCAATGTTTCTTTATAGTATCCGGTTTTTAATAAAAATTCTAACAAAGAATCATTTGAAAATTATTTACATAATTTCGTTATTTATACCAATGAGCAAACTTTTAATTGAAGAATAAATCACATTCGTATGTATTTATTTTATTTCATTTACTTTTGATGCCTTCAAACTTACAGCAATAGTAAATTAGTTGTACTTTCCTTAGAGATCTGATATCTCCTTTAGAAAAATTATCTAACAGATATATTTGAAGAGCTAAACTGATTACGAATGAAATTTTACAAAAAAGTCTATCGTCGTAGTCTTCAATTAATAACGTTGACATAGTCATGACGCAAATACATAAACGGTAAAAAGAAAGCGTCAATTTGTCATGCGTTTGAGCAAATGGTAGCACGTGATTCGGGATGATAATGTGTTATCAGCGGTAGAAAGAGACAACAGGAACATGATAAATTAATAAAGATTGAGCGAATAAAGAGTACGCAATACTTACCTTTGGTACATATACGAACGACACGAGTAAGTACAAGCGTCTACAGATACGCATCAGACTTGATTTATTTTTTTCAAATAGCCGATATCGTTTTGCATCTTCTCGCGTCACTTATGTGTACGTGTACATAAACTAATTCATTGCGTAGTCTCGTTAAATCTTCATTGATTCATCATTATCTCTTAATTAATCTCTAATGAGGAATTCGTAATTATTGTCACGTACTACGAAATGATTCCCGCTATTAAGTATTGTAATTAACGCAGTGATTGTTATTATTATTGCCTGTTTCTCGACGTTTGTAATTTGTCTCTTTCGTTTCTTTCTCTCTTTCTAAATCGTAGCCGCGCTTATATTTTAAACGTAGAAAGAAGAAGATTCACTTGTAAATAAAAAAGAATTGGAATAAAAGCGGAAGAGCCACACATCGTGTCACTCAATGAATCGTGCATCGCAAATTATTTGTTTATATACCACAATAGGTTTTTATACCACGAATGAAATGTCAAATTGCTCGGTTCAGCTTTCTGTTACTTGAGAATTC
This sequence comes from Vollenhovia emeryi, assembly GCF_000949405.1. NCBI lineage: Eukaryota > Metazoa > Arthropoda > Insecta > Hymenoptera > Formicidae > Vollenhovia > Vollenhovia emeryi. Next base: position 4,133,904 of record NW_011967240.1, on the reverse strand, counting down.
TTAGGATATGGGAGATACTTAAAAATGTGGTATTATTGTATTCCGGGCTAGAGAAAAATTCGAAAGATTCAGAGCGTTTGCATCGCAAATGACGCGCAAACGCGCCTCAAGGATAGTGGCTGGCATTGTTCGCGAAACCTAAAACGCGCGCGTCTGAAGTGGAAAGTAACTCGCGTCTCAGCACCCCGACTGTGCCGAGTTATATAGTAATGGAGATTGATACGAGTTAGGAAGCGCTTGGCGAGCGAAATGGAGCGGCTGGTGCCTGCGAATCCACGAAATTTCGTTGTCCTTTGTCTCATTCGCCGCGGTTCCTCCTTTTCGACAACCGCAATTTCGGGGATGATTGACACGTTTCCGGGATTTCGTGATATCCGTACCGATGCTGCTGATGCTGAGTTTTACGATTCATTCAACACGGGAAATCTGTTGTCGCAACAATGTACAGAATGCTCAGTACGGATAACCGGATTATTTAATTAACGTGCGCATTTAGTAGCGCGCGAAATTTTGCGAACGAAGTAGCGGATGCGAACAGACTCTCAATCACGTAATCCACTTTCAGCGAAAGTTATATTTCCATAATATAATTGTAGAATTATGGAGATTGGATTTGGCAAGTTGCGAGTCATCCTTGCGTAACGAATATTATCTCCGTGATAAAGTTTACATACTATTCGTTGCAGTATCAACGAAACATTTGGACTATTGGGTGTGGATTTTCGTAAATGTACACAGATAACTCGTGATCGATTTGTCATCAAATTTGAAAGCTTTTTAATGCCACATTAGAGGATGGATTGTATATCGAC
>NW_011967240.1:4095429-4130543 GCF_000949405.1 Vollenhovia emeryi | reverse complement strand
GGGTCCTTATGATATATCAGGCCAATTTCTAGTCGGGGAGTTAAACTCGAGATATAGGCATGACAGTTACATATAAAAGTAGTAGATAAACAAGGCGAGTTTATCCATTCAATTTTTGACGAGAGGCGATGCGAGAATTCATGCATCAAAGTAATATCACGCACTTATGCAAGTAGCATTGAGTTTGTAGTTTACTCGTCGTTACATCCTGATTGCACCAATTCGAGCCTCGCGTTAACGCTCGTCTCTTTCCACCTCGTGACTTTGTTGTTTTGCGCTCGCTTCACGTTTGCTTGCATAATAGAAGCGCCGATATCTTTACGCACTGTGATTTCGTAAGCCCGCCCGGAAGTTCAGATTTTATACCATACCCGGTAAATAATCCATTATACGCGCCTGACAATTGCCGCACTGCAGCCGAGGATGATTGTAAGTAAGGTACATGTTCTATAAATACCCGCGCTCGAAAATGGACCATTGCGTAAAAGGCAGCAATATAGTGGTAGTAAGAGACGTCGGCGTGTCCCAAACTCCTGCCAAAACTGCGGCAGCGGGAGATTGCAACTGTTTGTTTCAGCATTAGGAGATTCCCATGACGTCAATTCGTCACGTGCTTTATATTTGGCGCTTATGATTAATTGCGCTTGTAGATACATCGAGTTTGCAGATAGATAATCGAATACTGCCTGCAGCAGGTACCATTACGCACAGGTGGTTAAATCCGATAAGGTTGAATTACATGCATGCACCGGCTGCATATTGCGCCATTTCGCAGCGATAACGGTAGGAGAAGAAGGACTTACTCCTTCGCCACTATTTCCCATCGATCGTGTCGCTTCATTTAATATTTCAAAATGTTTTGCAACGACAAGTGTACTTTTATGTTTACCATCCGATACGCCATACGGTATTGAATTATTGAATTTTGCTGTGTACTACAAACAGATCGCATGACCCCTCTAGCAAAAATCCGTAACAATATTATATCCTGTGCTTACCACGCTACGGAATATTTTGCAAAACTTTGAAAATGAAAACATCCATTTGAATGTACATACGTGCGCCCATTCATCGTTTCACCGCGCTATAAGCGAGTGTGTGTTCTTACGTACATACAGTACAGCTATGACGTCAGCAATCGACCACGCAAAATAGGTCTCGGCTCTCACCGAGACACAAATTCACGGGTTGCGTATCGAAGTACACATTTCCTATTGCGCACACATGTACTTAACGCTCGTGTGTAGCTGGCAATTTAATTGCAAAATTTTGCAGGCCAAAAATCGTTATAATCGCATGATGCACATTGTAACGTTTATATGATTCTCTTGCAATTGTAAATGCGATAATCACGTTCCGTATCAATATCGGAGCTTGCAAAAAGAATCGATTAATCTTTTTCACTATTTATAACGAAACGCTGCCAGAGAATATGCATTTTTCAGTTCATGATGCACGCTTGACATTTTCTTCGTTATAACGTTCAGCTTTTATTTCAGGAAATGTTCTCTTTATTTAGAAAATTCATATCGTGTAACATAGAGTTTCACCAGTCGGAGTAACGCACAGCATGTCACAGCTGCAACCGGGAAACGGAAATATAATACAAAACCGATGTGTATACCGCAATACAGCCACAAACAATCGAAATCAAATACAATAGTGTTACGATTCAAACTGTACAACTATATAACTATGTAACTACAACACGTTATGTAATTATGTCAACACTGTGCATAACGTATCAGTGCTATTTACAAAGCAGAAATCTCGCTGGAAAATTAAAATGTCAAATTAAACACGTAAACGTATTAATTCTTAAACTATCGATAAATTGTCCTCGTCCTCTTGATTGCCTATTGATAAATTGTCCTCTTCAAATTCACACATTACATAACCATTGTTATCGTATTAACTCTTGTTTTTTCGTCATTAAAGTACCCTGACTACAAAGAATGGAAAAAACAAAAAGAAGGAAGACTTATTGCGTCCGTACTTTAAGATGTAGATACATAATATGCGTCACTTTGAGCTTCAAGCATGCTGTGACGTAAAAGGATATGAGATACGCTACAACAATATAATATTATCTTGATTGTGTCACGCTATTATGCATTTTCAACATCTTTTTTAATTACAATATTTATATTTATCAATCTCTTCTCCGAATATAGAGGTACTCTATATGCCTAGTCATTACTGCACGGAAAGAACAATGTAGCTGCTGTAGCTAAAACTTAGCAAAATAGGGACAGCTAATATTTTTAGTTGTGATAGCTCAATATTTTGCTACGACAGCAAACCGTTTGCTGTCGCACCTAATACAATAGGCACAGTAGCAAAATATTGAGCTATCACAACTAAAATATTAGCTGTCCCTATTTTGCTAAGTTTTAGCTACAGCAGCTACATTGTTTTTTCCGTGTGTTATTCGTTGCATATGTGTGTTTAATGATACTTTTATTTGTCGATTAAAAATTTATATTTATACTCAGGTTTTATATAACTTTTAGAGGTGTGACCTTTTTTTTGTTATTTTCTGGCATCTTTTGCGTTTTGTTTTTCCGGATTTTGCATTATTTTGACAATGTTTTTGATAATACCGTGGTCAGAGGTGGGCAGGGCTTCAATAAGACGACTTAAGCTCGGTTTCAACAACGTCGCCTAACTTTAATAGTTTAATTCGTTCTTTGTCTCTTTCCAACTGTTACTTTAGAAAGAGGCAAAGAACGAATTAAGCTGAGCTTAAAGCTAAACAACGTTGGTGAAACCGGGCCTTAATGTTTTGATAGAACATTTTTCAGGCTATAAAAGCAGTAACATGTCTTAAAAAAGAAAACAAAAACTAATCTTACAATTAGACATAAATCTGTTTAGTTTAGGATACAACATTGACGCTAGAAATGTTTACTAAGGAAAATTGCGATTTTTGACGTTATTTTGCGTGTTGAGGGTCTTTTTGCGTTATTTTGCGTTTCAAAAACGTGTTAAAACGAAATTGGGGACTCCGAAATGTAAAGAAATTACATTAAAAACGTTCCTGGGGCATTTTGCGATGTTTTGCGTATAAAGATAACATGAAAATGTCACACCTCTAATAATTATACAATTATATATCTTTCGTTGTTTAGCACCACATTTATTGCATTCATTGAATTTTAATTGTAATTTCTACGAATTTAGATCATATTTTATTGCATTTTCTAAATTTGTCGAGTCTTCCAAATTGTGTGGGACACCGCATTCTTATCCAAATGTTAATCGAGACCTCCAATAATATATACCATTAATTGCGCTTTAAGTTAAATTTGTTGGTATTTCGCGAGTATCATCTGTAATTGTCATTCGTGATTTCTCATGCTCCGAATAGGGAGTGAAGATGACTTCCTGAGAGGTACACTCCCCGTGCTTATATTCCGACGCGGTTTGCGACCGGTAGAGCGTATCCATGAGCATTCGTGCCTGACGTTGCCACACGTCGCACTGGTGGCAACGACAGCTCTCTGTTGACAATACGTGCGATTATGTGTATGCTAAACGGAGAGCACGTGCAGAATCCCAAATCCGCAACCCATTTTTCTCACCTGATGTTAAAACTATAAATACACTTTCTCAGTAAAAATTTTACAAGGGACTACATTATTTGTTGTTATGTCGCAATTCTTGACAGTATAACAACTGAGCCTCTTGATGATCATTGAGAAATCTTTTTATCTATCTAAAGTATTTTATACATACATACATGTGTGCCTTTGTAAATTGTACAATTATATTTTTAAAATAGAATTTGAAAATCTTTAGCATGGAAACTCTAATCCTGATGAAACGATATTTTAATTACGAGAAAGTAAGATTATATACCATTATTATTTTCCGTTCTACTATAATGCGCATTGTTTGTGAAGCAACTCATGTCAGCGTCCAGTCGTGCATGTTACTGGGGGGTATATCGACTACTGTTCTGTTACAGACATAATTTACAACCTTATAAATCCTATCTAGTCACGTGTTGTGGATAGTAGATGAGCCATTGTCCTTCCTGTCGTACACTGCTGCGTTCCTTGCTTGGATGATACCACCAATTTATTGTTTCTTCATTTAGAACGCAATTAACAGTGTAGTTTAATATGTGATATTACTTGCATCTGACACAAATCAAATGGAAATTATCTTGTGCTTGTGTTTAGATCTTGAATATATTGCATATGTTAAAAATGAAGTGATCTCATACTGTGAATTTCCCTAAAATTTTAAAATATATTAATATCTTTTATTTAAGTATTACATATATATCTTAATAGATTTTTATTACCGATTTAGTTTTGCTGTTTATGAAACATTTTTATCAACACTTTGCGGCAAAATTTTATACGGTCTGAAACTATACGTATAGGCATTAAAGGAGATTATTCAGCTCTAACTTGAAAGAACGTTTTGTCTGTGTATCTGTAAACAATAGACGCTCTTGTAACAAGCGCGCGCACTGAGAGTGTACATGCGTTCCGAATTGTGCAGTTAAAAGGCAAATTGAGTAATACAAATGCAACGCGGAATCAATTCTGCGCAATTGACGATCTATCAGGATATTCCATTATTAGATTTGACAATAATTCGTTTAAACAGCGAAATTTAATGGCAACAGGAGCTACTATTAAATCGTATCAAATTACTTCGATCGTCGCTATTTCCCCGTGAGAATAGTCATTTGGGGACACGCTTGACCGCGCAGGCATAGTATCACTGTGCGCGATGTATTACGATTTATGATGCCTACAGGAACATAGCTATGCAGGTATCGCATGGTATTCATCACTAGGATTGTTCAGTGAAAGGTTGTACTATCGCATGAATTTAAGCAATTTGCTGGAATACATATCGATCCTCCTTTGATGGCGGGCATAGAGATTTCGCGAAAATATCTTTAATGGATATTTCGCGTACCAGGTCCCGACCAAGGATATATCGGCAAGAGAATAATTCGTTGAATTTCGTTTCAAGAATCATTTTATTTCCTATGTCAGTAATCGGTGAAATTATACGTTGATAAATATTTAAAGAGTACTTATTTAAATGTACGCCAAGATAAAATGTGCAAGTGTATGCGCGCATCTGGGTTTTTCTTAAATGCAGCGTCGTATTTTAATGCCGGTAAATAAAAGATAAAAATGCACCTATATTTTGCTCATGAATCATTTTATTCTGATGGAAAGTGTACGGCTGTGAGCATATAGCTATAAGAGTCCATTGGATTACGCGCAAATATACATATCTGAAGCTCTATCCAAAGGTTAAGAGAGAATCGTGGATGTAATAAAAAGAGTTTTACTGAAGTTTTATTTTTTATTGAATTTCTAATGGGCCATTTTGAAATCATTATTTTATTCGCGATAGAACTTTCTCATTCGTGTGCCTTTTTTTGGAAATTACAATGGAATTGTAAGAATCCCCAAGCACTTTTTTTCAAACTCACCTATGATGGATGAGCCGAAATGATCGATAGAAAAATTTCATAAGTAATTCAGGCGCTCATGCGCAACACATACAAAACCGCTTTTGTGTTTAAATATACAAGTTCTATTTTTGATTGTAAAATTCACCCCTTGTGCGCAAATGACATTAAACGTTATATCAGTGTAGCTGGTATACAGCTGGTTACAAATTTTATACTTGGTAATACATACAGTACAGAAACTTGTTATATTGTACATTGCAGTGAAATGTTGCAGAAACATTGTATAAACATAAATTTGCAATATAGTTGAAACAATGTTACAGCAGTATGTATTGTATTTACTAATATTTTATCTTTATTATTTAATTTCGATTTGTTTGTATACTTTACTTATATTTGTTTATGTTATTTCATTCTATTTTAATGTGTTTTATTTTACTTTAACGTGCTATATGTATAGTCTAATTATGTTTTATGATTTTATTTTATTGTATATTTTCCTTCTAATCCGTTGGATCTGTATGATTTTATTTTATTGTAATATGTTCTTTCAAATCCATTCTGTTTCTCCATTGTACACTAAAGAGTTATCCTAAAGAATTATTTATTACTTATGAACAAATTTTTTTTTCATTTAATTTTTACGGCAAAAACTTCAAATGCTTTAATTTTTTCAAATATATTTATTACTTTAATTTATCATATTTAAAATAAAATAAAAAATTGAACGTATAATGGAACTATTTTGCGTTGTAATTTTATTACGATGTATTTTTGCTACTAGAAACGAAAGTCCTTGATGCATTAAGTCAGATAAGAATACAATTTTCTTCCAAATTACAGATATTAGAAAGAAATTGTTATTTTGATAATAGAACGATACGTGCAGTGAAGTAACGTCTTTGTTACTTCCTTAAGTTGGTCTTTTAAATTGTTTTCTGTCTTCGAAAAGTTTATAATAGTTTCAAATTTTTATCATCGTTCCAATAAATGAAGATCTTCGGTGCATTATGTTAGATAAGAGTACAATTTTCTTCTAAATTATAAAAGGTACTTGAAATAAATAGGTTTTTGATAATGAAACGACCCAAATACCATTCTAAAACTTTCCACAAGAGATCCACGCGTTCTAAAATAGTTTTACTTAGCAATTTTGTAGCGATCTCGTGGCAAGATTTTACAACACTTATACAGCGTTATACTTTTGCAATGAAATGTTGCTGTACCGTATGGATACATTTTTTATATTAAAGAATACGGTATATGGATTCACTTATTAATTTAATTTAACTGGCTACTTACACCTATGCCCGGTCCTAAACGGCCTCTTTAATTTCTAATTGATTTTATATCTTAAAGGACCTAAGTTGAAAATTGTAATTTTTTTATATTAATTATATAATAATATAAAATAAGAGAGTTTACATTGAGATAGTCGACAGAGAATGTATAAAAATTGATGGCGCAATAATGTGGAAGCACATATGATAATTTTGTATAAGATGTAATATTTGTATGACTTAATCGCTCGTTATGGGATTAATCGTTGAGTTTTTGAGGGAATACGTAACGTAGCGGTTTATGTCGCTGCATACATAATGCATATCACGGTGTTTGCCACGCGTTGTTCTATCGAACTTCATCCGCTATGTTGAACTTTAGCTTCTGAGCGAAGCTGAAAATAGCTACGTACAGTCACGCACTGTTTCGCGGACTGCTAATGTTACTGTTACTATGTCTGTTAATAGCACCCCTCTGTCGTGCATACTATATATTCCCCCGTGCATATGCAATGAAACACAATCGGCAAAATGCATCTTTTATAATGGATTCGGTAAGATTTACACAGAGTTCACAAATGTGCTTCCATAAATCATAGGAAAGCTTGGGTCGCGCTCATTGTATTAGTTATCATTAATGTCACTATTTAATGTAAGAGTATTTTATTCTCATATTTATGGCGCAATCTGTACATTTGTCACAATATAAATGATGATTTTATGGAAAATCGTGCTTATCGAGCGAGTACATAAAAATTTCTGATTACACATTTTGCATAGAAATAGACATTTCGTAAAATTACATTAAACACCCACATCGACGTATCATTTAAAGTAATCAAACGTTATGAGGAATAACAATAGTAATATTGAGATGTTTTGTCATTACAGTGATAATTGAGTTCTAAGTTTTGGTGCGAGGATAGTTTAAATTTAACTCTCTACTCGGAAATGTATATATACTTTAATTATAAGGTAAAGTGTGATATATATGCTAGAAGTTCACCACATCATATTAGCAACAGCAAGCTTGCATTACTGAGTGTTTACATTACTGTGTCAGTTTGATATATAATTCTCACAATAATGTTGGAGCTTTATTAATTATTTCTTCAAGTTTCAGGACAACTTTGGGGGTTGAAAACTTTATCTATTAAAAATATCTAAGTTCACCGGCAAGGTAATTTGCGAAGATATAACTGCGCGATGAATAACTGTTCCGGCCGAGCAATCTCCGTGTTATTGATTCGGAAGCGGACCCGATGACAAAACGTTATTAAGCATTTTAATTTGATGCGATTCCGTCATTGCAATTACATTTCGTTAATCGGATAGCTGCATTTTATAGTTGAAATCGGATTACAAGTAGATAATCGTAAATCGTCGTGGCACAGTCATATTTTATAAATTTGCGCGGCTAAATGATAAATGTAGTACCACGGACGTTCAACAATTTCCCAGGAGGCCGATATATGTTCCTCGACAAATTCGATATCTTCGTATTTCGGCATCGTGCGTCACGGCGTGCGCAACGATGATGTAAAATCGATGCTCGCGATCGAGAATCGCGGTGCCGGGCAGACGAGCACACTCGCAGCCGTGTACCTTCGGTACGAGCCGCGACGACGATGTGTGCGTCAGCCTAGTCGGCCAAGTTCTGTTCTACCCCTCTTTCTCTGTGCCCCGTACCCTTTCTTTCGCACATCCGTGACGTCATTGCTGCCCCTACCACAGTCACCCGGTCACACTTCGACCCACGACGATCTATCTCCGTCTTTCACTCTCTCTTTCTCTTTCCCTCTCTCTCTCTCTCTTTCCCTCTCTCTTGCCTTTACTTCTTTCCCCTTTCATTCCTCTCGCTTGTACTCTTGCCTTCTCTCTCGCAGAAAGAATCGCGAATCTGGCAGGGGTCGATACACCCCTGTCCCTATTCACACGATCCTGCCATCTCGACTGCCCCTGCGCGGTTCAGCCGCGCACACATGGATTGGCGCATACGTACGCAAAAATCGCGAGAAAGCAAGCGGGAGAAAGAGTGTGTGCGGAAAAGCGAGAAGAGAGAGAGAGAGAGGCGGGAGAAGGAACGAGAGATGTTCCAACGGTAAAGAAGAAAAATAGAGAAGCTTACTGAAAGGAGCAAGAGAAGGAGGATACATGGACGAGAGGGAAGGTGGAAGACGAGTGAGCGGTGTGGTGTGTATACATATAGGAAAACTTTGAAGCGAGGCGAACGGGTGGCGAAGGGTTGTCTACCATACGGAGAGTAGTTGGCACACTGGAGAGAAAGTAAAGCAAATAAATGGCGTTAGTACAATCACGTACTCGAAGATCCGCCGGGACGATAAGAAGAAGGGTAGGAGAAGGAAAGTTTCGAATAACGGGGAAGTAAGGGTTAAGGGCAAAGAGAGAATCAAGGGACAGCAGTGGATAAGAACGTAACGATTGGCACGGAGTGTGGCGGCGCGGATAAATGAGAGATAGAAAGGCAGAGAAACTGGAAGAGGGAGAAAATAGGGGATGAGAGCGAATTTATAGTCTCGGCGCGCTTGCACGCTCGAAAATTCGACGAGGACGTAGTCTGAAGAGAAAAACGGGGCGTTTCGAACGAAGTTGAGGTGTAGATAATACGAGACGGGCGGGTTAGAAGAAACGGAGCGATTTATGGGCAGAATATTAAAATGAGCGAGCGAGAGGAAACTGAAGAGAAATAAATATCCGTAATGCGCTTCTCCAAGGTTTATCGGAATGCGAGCGAAAATCGGAAACGATTCGAGTGGACCAACGTAAGGAAAATCACTTCTGGCGAATGAGGCAGCGGAGGAACAACCGAAACGGAGGGTAGGATTATTCCATATCGACGAAAGTGGGACAAGTAAATAACATTAGCGTGATCGCGTGCGAGCGGGCTGATAGAGAGGAAGCAATCAGGATCAGGAAGTAAATCCGAATAGGGCGAAAAGATGAAGAGTATCGCGGCAGGGAACAGCGTCGTAATTGACGCGAGTAAACGGACGCTAAAGCGCCGTATAAACAACGATCAAAGCAAGACGATCGAATCTCGGCGCGTTCTCGGCTGGAAAATGGGGGAAGCCGCACCGAAGATCGCAATGTCGCGCGACTAGCGCGGAGGCGGGTTAGAGTCGCGTTAAATGAGATACAGAATGCAGATTGATTATTTTAACATTTCCCTGTGGAACTTTGTCCTACGTACTGGACAGCTGAGACGCGCCTCCGATCACTTCGACGAGAGAGAGAGAGATCGAAAAAGCGCTCGACTTTCAAATCGAAACGATGGTAGCAGATTGATTTCGTGTGTTTAATGTGTTCCTGTTAACCCCAATGTAGATAGCGGAATAAAGAATGAACAGTGATACAGCTGAAAGGAGCAGCGGGTCGCGAGGTTGAGAAAGACTGAAACGATTAAGTAATGAAAGACGAAAGGGGTGAAAGGGACAGCTCGAAGCGCGCGCGCGCGCGTGTGTGTGTACGTGTGGAGATTGCTTGGATGTCTGCGTGTGAACGCAATACGCACACAGGGGCGCCCTCTACTGTGACGTCACAAGGGCGGGGTCCTCTCGTTAAAGGCATTCTGCTTGCATGGTCGCACGGCGAAAGGGTGTGCAACATGTGGGACGGGGTCGGTGGTGTGCTGGTCGACCGATGCGACGGGCGCATCGTCGACGTCGTCGCCACCGTCGTCGCCCACTATCCTGAAAAGTAACGCCGCTCTCTTCAAGAACGGCTGCTTGCCGAAGGGCGAGACGACGGCGTTTCGCCGTCAAGGGTGAAAAGTGGGCCACGCGTGCTACCGTTATCCCCGAGATATGCAGACCCAGCCCTCGGACTATTGTTCCGCGGCCTCTCTTATTTCTCGTTACGTTCTTAATGGCAAATTAGCCACGGCCGCTGCCTCCGCGGGCGAAAAATGTCGGCAAAAAAGGTCTTGATCCTCCCGGCAGTTACGGCACTTAAAGAGCGCGAGAATCAGAGTTAATAGCGGATGCTTTGAATGTGCGCACCCTGCCGCGTTTTATGAAGTCATTAAGGGGTTATTGCGGGGGTGACACATTTTCACGCGGAATATATTACTTGGATACTACAGTTTGTTAACGCGGTCGGATATTCGCTTTGAGCGAGTTAAGCCCTCCGGGGAATATCTCCAATGGAAGAATGAAAATTGTCGCGCCGAAGGATTTCTTTCTTTCGTAAACATGGAATCGCGGAGACGGCGGTTTTTCTCGCTCAAGCGCGGGGCGCGTCGCGCGTAATTTGGATCGCGTTTCGTCGCGATTTCGGCAAAATGGAACTCAAACGCGATAAGACGCCCGAGCACGAGGCGTTTGCGCCGTAAATGCACTCGACAATTTCTTTCCGCGGCGGAAGAGAGCCGTTTTCCGTCTAATGGCATTTCTACCTGCATTCGACAGTGGAGTACTAGGTACTTCGTCAGTGCGTCTATCGAAATTGGGCTTCAATTTTCTACCTTTTACCGGCACGACAGGCTGGAAGGCCGTGTGTCGCGTTAGCACATTAGGCACACCTAGTGTGCATCATACGTGTGAAAGGGTACATGCGGATCGAGAGAACGGAATCGTAGTAGGAATCCCGCTTAGCAGGATGTTCGAAATTCTTAGAGCGGAAGGGGCGACTTATGTGTACGCCACGGGAAAGCGCAATCGGTCGGTTACATAGGTACGAGTATCGCGATCGACTGCGATCTGATCGCTCTACAGGGACCACGAAGAGGTATGTTGGAGAATCCTCGGTGCATCCGCGGAACTACACCGAAAGATCGATCACGATCACACCCACGAAACAAGCATCGTCGAGCTCGACGACGATTGCGGTGCAATTGCGGAAGTAAATTCCGTAGTAGAAACGGAAACGGATGATTTGTTTCGAGTGTGTGTCGGAAGCTTCGAGACACAGGGATGCAATAATGGATCGAGAGAAAGAGATAGATAGGTCGAGAGAGAGAGAGAGAGAGAGAGAGAGAGAGAGAGAGAGAGAGGAGGAGGAGGGGACATGAAAAGGGAAGGAGATTTCTCATTCTAATCTTTGTTGCTAACTTGGTTTGATTAACAATTAAGGTTACATTTAATCAGCCCGCTCTAGTCTTTAACAGCGATGAGATTACAAAAGTACAAATTCTCGTGGTTTTTAAATACTTAAACATTAAAGAGAAGTTCTCTCCTCGAAGATGTATTTTGTATAATTGAGAAAAGATTTTGTTATTCCGCATATTTATAAAAGATAGGTCGCGTATAATATTATTCTACCTTGACAGTATCGTATCGAAAATTTATCTCACGCGCATGTGAAAATGGATGAGTCCCGCTGCGTCGATTTTGCGCGGAAAAAGGAATATAAAACGACGCACTTCATTACGCCTCTATGCTTCCCGTATTTTGGTTAAAAATCATAGTATCCATATTGATGCCCAATTGTTTAGATGGCAAAGATTTTAGCGTGCAGGATAAAGCACCCTGAATTTTTAGCAGGCTACTTTATAAACTCGGATGAGTTATTGACCGACGACGTAAATGCATTTTAAGATCTTAGCCTTTCAACTCTCGCGACAATTCTGCTCGAAAGGGTAGTAGAATTGTATCTTTTAAATACATACACACAAAGCTCCCTTACCGATACGTTACTTATTTCATCTTTTTTGTTCAAGTTGCACAATTTATTCGTCTTACGAACGGAAAATTATTCTTCGTCATATGAGATACAACGTAATTTTAACAATTTTCCAAAAGTATCGACTTTGTAACTGAAATGTTAACGAACTTAGTTTAAGCCGCACAACTGTTACAACATCGATAACACTATTCTTGAGGCCTATCATTTCAGTCGCAAAATCGATGCAAATATAACTGTCAAGGAATTTTTTCCCAGATCCGGACAGTACTGTGTTTGCAATACTGTGCCAGATTATTGCGGAAACGTATACAAATTTCTGTCGCACTGGTAAGATTTGATGACGCCAATGATCAATATAAACGGATTATCATGTATATCTACTAGAAGCAAATCGCACAATATAAGATTGGATTAAATAGACGAATAGACTAATCATTTTATTTGTCGATCATTATCATTTTTTTTTAGCAAAAAAGAAAGGAACATTTACTTGCTTTGATATTATTTTACAATGTTTTCCGCCATGAAAAACGGTGGGATATTGTCGTCGTAGTTTTATACTTTAGCTTTATCGATCGTAGACGGCGGTCAACATACGAGTTATCGAGAGATTGAAGAGCAGTTGAGGGTTTAATGAGATGATCCAGTTAGGTATACCACCTCGTCACTTCCCTCTCGATAATACACAACATTAAGAAATTATGTATTCTGATAACACTTCTGATGTTTTTGTCATCAAACAGAGTGCTTCGTCAAATTGCCGTAACAAATAGTTATATTACATTTCCAACGTTATTATGCTATTAATCTCTATTTATCGACATTTATTGTTTCTGGTTTTTTTTTTACTACAATATATTCAGGCCACAAGATCCGGGTATTTGCAAACAGTTTTAGCACGCGTAGATTATTGGCATAATAGGCAGAACGGAATTTTCCTTGACAGGTGCTAATTAAAATACGCGCACACTGTTTGCATTATTGCACCTGCCATTCGCGCGTATTTCCGAGAAGCCAGCTGTGAAATTTGTGCACCAATTAGATTTACAATACATGAAATCCGATATGCGATATTTTTTTACATATATATATACGGCATATGTATTAGTTGAATAAATATCAAATATCCTGTTATAAAAGTGTAACTAAATACATTTTTCTCTATACGAATACAATAAATATATATTCTTTAAAAATTAACGTTTGACAAATTAATCGCTCTTACACATCGTTCGACTATAAAGGCGTTTATGTCGAAAGTACGTGCCGCGAAAATAAATTGAAGCTAATATTTGAACCGATGCATTTTCGGGAATTTATGTCATGTGTGTAGATGAATGCGTCAAGTAACTTATTGTACATTTCGTAGTTAATGAAAATTGTATGAGACTACCTCATCTAATTTTGTCTCACATATCCGGGAGCAGTATTTGCATTCTGATATTCTTGGCAACATCTGCAAGTAATAACCGACGGAGTTTATAAATTCTTCGGATTTAAACATGAATACTTCAAAGTGTTAAAGTATCGATTTATTGATATTTGTGAAATTTGTATATTTTTATATCTGTTTTACACATTGCAAAATTCTCAATATCACATATTGAAATCATTATATAGATTTTTAAATATTTGACGTAGTAAAAGTATAGTTGATTTTTATTAAATATTCGTTGCATTGTTGGACGTCATCGTTTCTCGAGTCATCGACGAAAGTGGGTTTTATCAGCGCGAGAGATTTTTTTCACTCCTTTCACCAAGTTTGTTCGAGCGTACTCAGACATTTTATTAATCCCGGACAGTATATTCACGTCTCCAAAGTTCAAATACATCGAAGGCGTCCCGCTTGATGTTCGTAGACGCTACGGACGAATCAGCACAATTGCCGACTGGCACTTGGTGGCGATCGAATTTGGTGGCTTTGAAGGAAAGGGACGAGTCAATGCGCGTACCTGTATCTCGATGTAAAGACAGGGCCGAAAGGGTGGACTAGTTCGTAACTAGTTTCTCTACCGCGATGGCCGCGTGTCCTCGGGTGAGAACAATGTCGATACACGTACATGTCTTTCATCAATAACCGAGCCAATGTGCAAAAGGAGACACGGACTTGCATGTCGACCGGTAGAGTTACGACGATATCCCGAACTTACCCATGAGAAACTTTCGGCAAAGAGACGGACAGAAGGACCGAGCAAGGTGATAGACGGGCGAGCATCGAATTGACGCGGCAGAAACAAGAAGAAGGGAGGGAAATAAACGCTTACCTTCCCACTTTACCGGATCTACATCCAATTAGAGATCAAAAGTTGTCAGATCTCTTGGTTAATGCCTCGAACGGATTGCCTACTTCAAATTGCTAAATTAATCGCTTGCTTATCAAGTTACAGTCGTAAGCGTAATTATTTCCCGTAAACGATGCATATATTGCACCATTAACAGAATTTATATGGTTTTTAATTAAAAGAGGAAGTAGAAGTCTTATTAATACTAAAGCGGATCTATGGCGCGATAACTTCAAGTAAGAGGTACATATCTTCTGTGCATATTTTATGCACCCGTTTACAGGTTTAAGAGTCCCTCGACGTTAAATCGAGATATTCGATTACTCGAATATCGCCAGGACTATAAAATGTACGAAAAAAATACTACAAACGTTGAAAGTTTTAAATCTTTTATATTTATACGTTGTATAATTAATCTATCGACAGATTGTCTTTCCGTTGCAATCGAAATATGTATTTTGTTGAAGTGCGCGATAATAGGATTTATTAATTATGACAGCAGTGAATTAAAAGAAATATGGTAACAGCTATTTTAAGAGAAGAAAGGTCGGATCCATCTTTTCCAACGTTTTTTTTTATGAGCCTTGGATATATGACGCGGTAACTCACAAAATAAACACATTTTTTGGTGCATATTTTGCGTGCTCGTTTATAGGTTTAGAAGTTGGAATAGCTCCTCGATGCTATAAATCGAGATATTTGATTACTTGAATATTGCTGAAACCATAAAATGTATGAAAAAATATCCCAAACGCTGAAAGTTTTATGAATCTCTCATACTCGTGCATTTGGATCTGCCGAGAGAATTAAGCATTTCTTCAAGAAGAAATAGTTGGAATAAATGATAAAAACGAGCTTCAATTAATTAAATTCAATATCCACAACGTAAAAGTACCTGTCATCATTTGAAATGAGATGTAATTTTTTCGCAAAAAAAGAAATGTCTCTTCTGCGGGTTGAGGAGTACTATTGAAGACTCTCTAGAAGCAGAAAGATGTCATCGAATTTTTCTCAATAATAGTTTTCTCAATAATAGACGGTAATCTTTTTATTGACTGTCCATTTTCAACGGAGTCTTTCTTTCCTTCGAACTAGTCATGCGATCGAAGTAACTTTTATTAAAGAAGAATGTAAAAGAATCCAGTATTTATTTGATAAAATAATACCAAGTTTTCTTCGACGGAATTAGATTATAGGGAGGGATCAAGGTTCTGCTCGGATGAGCTATACTAAAATTATCGGCGAGTACTTGTTCCTGTAAGAGAATCGATTGCATGCACTTTTCGTGAGACGCAAAGAAACATGGTTTACGCGATAGATAATACACGAAACATGAGCCTGTAATTTAAAATGAAAACGTGAAAATGAGTTTGCTACTTGCACAATTTTTAAGTTATTTTCTATTTTTTTTCCTGTCATTATCTGTTTTCATAATAGCAGAAATTAATCGATCGAAATCAATAAATTGGAATCGTAAAATAATATTTACGTTTACGCTAGGCTCAGATGTATTTTACAATACTTCAAATATATAGCATGCGTTTTTCAACGTCACATTTGCGCTTCGTTATCCGACGGTAAAGTCTCAATAAGTCAGAGATGTGGATATGAACAAAATACGAAAGGCATTTAGATACATATATTCGTATAATTAGCGGAAGACAAAAACAATACTTATGCTATATGAATTAATAATTACACATCAGATACGTAATAAATGTCAAGGCTATTCGTGAAAGTAAAATGGTATGAAAATTTTATTCATTCTTCGTTAAAATTATTTTCTTCCTAGGAGCAGCAACGTGATCGACTGCAGATGTTAGGAAGTCTAAGATAATTTCATTTTAGCGTCGCTATTAAAGGTCTACAATTGCATTCCTCGTTTAAATGAACTTAATTGAGCGAGAAAACTGTAAGCGACCTTGCTTTATTATCAAAAATGATAGCAGCGTTTTTCAAAATTATGTCTTTTTTTTTTAAATTATACGATAATTTTTATGCCATGGAACATTTTTACGTGCGTCATGTACATATATTCAAATTCAGGTTTTCATATTTAAAACTACACTGAGAGAAAAAAATAGTCATTTTTGGACCCAACCATATTTTTATAATTGCATGGACAAATATTGTGTTTATGAGAACTATAATATTGTTAGGTCAACCATAAATTACGTTGGAGGAATTATAAAAATATGGTTGGGTCCAAAAATGACTATTTTTTTCTCTCTGTGTATGGAATTGACGATATAATTGAGATATAAATCGACACTAGCACTACGAGTCGTATTTCTTGCAAGCGATAATGATTTTTCAGAAAGGTACATTCGCTAAATGTATAAATCCTATATTTTAGTTAAACACCAATCAATTTTTTCCCCCTATTACTTTACTCCCGAAACGAATATAATAATAACAACGATATTCACGATTGTACAAAAATATAGTGCAATTGATATTTTGCATCGAAACATTTATTTGTGTTATACTTATTTTAATATTTCTCCATGTAATTTCCCTACTTTACAATTAGTCTTTCACGTCATATATATTTTTGCAGGGTTTTCATTTCCCGCCGATACGTCCAAGGGTTGTAACTGATGAAATACAGATTTTGTTATTTGCGAGGGGTGATTTATTAAAAATTGAATGTTTCTCAACACTCGACAAGCGAGAGCACTGATGAACGAAACATTGATTCAACATATAAAAGTGGCATGTGTCTTCTTTATCTCTGCGATATACCAAGCTAAAGAATTTATCATCGTACAATAAACAGTAACCTTTTCGCGACTTCGTTCAAGTTACATAAAATGCGTAAGTGCGATCGGGCAATAAATTCAACGATTGAGAAACGGCGATGGCAACGGCAACGACGCCGATGAATGTGACAACGGGGGGGCGGCGGGGGGTGCGAGACAATCCAATATTCGAAATGGTGTTATCTGTGGCGGGACCGGAGTGGAAGCATATTTTGGTCTGCGCGGCCGACCGACCGGTCGATGGTCCAAAGTCGACTGTCCGCGAGCGTGCCGTCGGAGCTGGTCGTCGGCGACTAACCGCGTCCCGACGCTTGCGCCGCAGGTTCCACGACTCCGTCAGACGGCGCCCCGACGCTGGGTACCGTCGCCGTCGGACGGAGCGATCGGTCGGGCCAACAGTCAGCCTCCAGTGAGCCAAGCAAGCTCTCTTTCCCTCCCTCACGCTCCCCCGTCACATATACATGCACACGTATACACAGAATACACGCAGGCATACGGCCACACACAAAAACGCAGTTATACACGTATACACGTACAGCCATACGCGCACGTACATTTTCTCGCTCTCTCTTTCTCTCTCTCCCTCTCTCTCTCGCTCTCTCTCTCTCTCTCTCTCTCTCTCTCTCTCTCTCTCTCTCTCTCTCTCTCTCTCTCTCTCTCTCTCTCTCTCTCTCTCTCTCTGTCTGTCTGTCTCTCTCTCTCTCTCCGCCAACATCCTGCGAGAGTCTCCATCCACCGAACGACACGAGAGGGAGTTCGAGTTCCTGGCTCGTCCCTCACGGCTGCAGTGCGTTTCCAAACACCCATGAGACAACCTCGAACTACTCGCACGCACGCACGCATGCACACACGGCGCTGAAGAGACACGAGGACGGGAGGATCGAGACGCGTTACCGAGGCTCTTTAAAACTAGTGCTGGGAAGTCGATCGAGTCGGCCGCTGGACAGCCTGCCACGCGACTGTGTCATTGATATAAATTAATTTTTTTTTCCCACCCCCCCCGCCCCCCCCCCCCGGTTTTCCGTATATTATTCGGACGTGTTAATTCTCTGTCGCGCGTCAACTTCCCCCGTCCGTCAGTATTATATCCGCGAAGTATTGAAATGACGCGGGAGGCATCCACTCGCAGGGCAGATCCGCTCGAGTGAATTGTGTCGCCTGTCGAAGGACCGGGGGTAGTTGTATACGTGTGCGTGAGGAGACCCCATGAGGCCAATCGTGCTCCCGCAGTCCAAGTGCGCGAATTGAATCTCGTCGCCGATAATGCCATTTTTCAAGATACCCGATTCGCGCCGGAGTGCTTGAAACACGGGAGGAGACGATCTCCGCGAGTTTTAAAGACGCGATGCTGTGAGAATATAGAGCGGCGCCGCGACTCGATTCAACATTTTTACGCGAGTCCTGTACCGGCTTATAGATTCGCTCCGGGTGCACGCACGCAGAGGAGACTTACGTACGCGGAAATAACAATTCTCATAGAAGATAAGACGTGCTCCGTCAGAGGCGAGATGTCTCCGGTAAAAGCAAATCCCCGATACTGTCACAGCCGAAGAAAAAGGTAGCACTGTTAAGATCGTCAAACGGGGGATCGAATCGCAGGCGGCTGAGTAGCGTCAACTTGAAAGGGGGAGAAAAAAAAAGTTAAGCATTATCAAACGCCCGCGAGTTACGTTGCGAGATAGAGAAGATCTCATCCCTTACGGATCGGATGAAAACAAGTTTGTAAGGTGAAATTGGAGGAGGATTCTCTTTCCCATTTACTGCGCGAGGAGCCGCCAAATCCGGGAAGTAGTTTGAACGGCAGGATTCGAAGGCGGTCCGACAGACATCGTGAATTACTACTGAAAATCTTGGACGTGGCTCTGCGATCGCCCGGCGGGCGACGTTGACGAAGTAGACATTTTCATATTGATTCCCTATCGTTATCGGGGGCTACGGTGTTTCGCAACGGTGCAGGCGTAAATTTGTGAGACTCGCGAGTGAACTTATGAATGGATCTACTTAATCCAATGACCTAGTGCCGCATGAAGGAGGGTTAGAACGAGAGACAAGTAAACGGGACACGTCGCCGCGGCGTAATGAGGTCTATAATGTGTAAATAGGTGTACATACGGGGAAGTCCTTATATATTGTATTAACGCGCGCGATTTCTTTCGAGCAAAAGGACGACTTTACTCCGTTTTTCCAAGTTCTTTTCTCCCTCTTGGCCTCTCTCTCTCTCTCTCTCTCTCTCTCTCTCTCTCTCTCTCTCTCTCTCTCTCTCTCTCTCTCTCTCTCTCTCTCTCTCTCTCCCCCCTCTCTCTCTATCTAACTATCTATCTATCTATCTCGCTCTTCCTCTATATTTCCCTTTCGTCTTCCTCTCGCTTCCGTCTTGCTCTTACGTATTATACATCAATTAACTTGGCATATATGTCCTGTATTTAATAATAGCGTTTAGATTAAGAGTATATGCGCTTTTAGCTACGTACAATTGATAAATCTGCTAATTCCGCGTAAATTTACAAGAGTTTACTAATAAGACACGCACATGGGCTCGTGAGTAGCACCCTCGGACTCGCGATTAAATACACATTATACATATAATTACACACTACTCGTAGCGTAAATACGTGTACATAATTCTACAATCTATAATCTCTGTCGTTCTGATTTTTCTCACTGATTTTGTAGTATTCGAAAAGCAGGTCGGAGCAGTACGGGTATCCAGCGCTTAGCCTTTTAGCCCCGGCGCGATAATTAATTAGCTCGCGGGCATCGTTAGAGTGAAACAACGTCGAGCCGCGCGTAGGACTTGAGGAAAGAAAGCGAGAGAAGAAGCGCAAATTGAAGTGAAACGAGGAAATCGCGTTTCCGTCGCGAAAGAGGAAACGTACGAGCGCGTAAACCAATTATCGAGTTTTAGACAAAATCATGTCTCACGACCGTGTCAAAATGGCTGTCGCCTTGTGAAATTACTTTGGGGATCTGTGCTAGTCCTAAAGAGAAATTTTCTTACGATCGCCGGCACTTTCTCAAGAAACTTTTCTCGCTTCATTTGCCTCCAGGCTATGTAGGCTGCTCAAGCTTAATATAAAGAAAAGGTAAAAAAAAGGGGACCAATTTTTTACTCTTATTCTCATAGACTATCGCCCTTTCTCTCTCCCTCTCTCTCTCTCTCTCTCTCTCTCTCTCTCTCTCTCTCTTTTTCTATCTTACCTATCTTTCTCTTTCACTTTCTCTGTCTACCTTGATACCCTTAACCAAGTCGCGCTCTTCTGGACTATCCATAAATCTCTGTACACTCTGTCCGTGTTAAGTCTGTTGTGGACCAGTGAATGCAGGAAATACGAGGAACGGAGTCGCGACTCATGCAAGCAATAAATTAGAGACCAACTAAGTATGACCACGGCACCGAAGACGTAACGGAAGCAGCGTTACGACAACAGGGAACCGGAGGTGTCAGTTACGCCGAAATTAGCTAAGTTTAAGCTAAACTAGATTCTAAAAGATTTGGTCCAATAGAGAGAGAGGGGGGAAAAAGAAACCAGAGACGATTAACGATTGTCAAAGGCGCAATTTAATCGCATTAGCCGTGCTAAGGGAAAGTAACGCAAGTAACGTGAGTGTCGCGCGTAAATTGCAAAATTACGCGCGCCAGCAAGTACCACGAGACTTTCGACTCGAACGAGAGAGACTCCGAAATCGTGAAGACACTTTCTCGAACAAGTGCGGTACTATCGTGATTTACGTTTCAAAATAGGCATCGATTACAGTGGGAACAAGCTCGATCAACGAAGTTGGTTTTGCAAATCAAATTATTGTTTAAGCGAGAAAAATCATCCCCAGCGCGAGACAACGGCTTCCACGGGGGCGAGTCGAGAGGACGAGGAAGAGCGCGTGTGGAAGCATTTACGTATTCGACAACGATGGCATTATCCTGAAACGGGCATGACGCCCTTGGCCTCGAGATGCGACGAGACCACCACCCTCTTATTGCTGCTGCTACTCGAGCTGGCACCCGGGGCACGTTGCTATTCGCGCGCGGCCACCACCACCGTTTCGTCCTTATCGAGATAGCATCTACAGTCCTCGGCGAGGGTGCGAGTGATGCCGCTTCTCGGCAGCATTATGACCATCGCCGTTGATAGTTCGACAACGGCGTCCACGAGCGTCTTCGAGGGGAACATGACGTGGTCTCGATCAATCAGTGGTGGCTCTACGTTTCCGAGTAACGAGGCCCTCCCGACACGTGCGATCCCGAACGGTAAGCAACAGCGGCGTCCAGCCGCGACAGCTACCAGCGGTCGTATCAGTCGCCTCCTCCTCAGCGGTGGAGGTGCCGAGAAAGGATCGAGCAAGTACGCCGCGCGTAAAAACAACCAAGAACACATCGAGGGCGGCGAGCGTAACACCACCACGGGGATAAGGGGCGGCGAGGTGGCAAGAAAGGAAGCTGCTTCCCACCATTGCGGCCAGGCCTCAGAAACGCAAATTTGCGGCAGGAGCACCGTAGGAGCGACAAAGAGGAGGGAAATAACCACTGGGGCCGGCAGTAGTGAACAAAGTGTTGACAACGTAGCTAGCACTACCGATAGTGTCAGTGTGAGTACAGGTGTATCGAACAGCACGGGGGAGGACGTCGCGCTCGAATACGGCAAGGATTTGTTGCTCTTCGGTTTTGGCGACACAATGGAGGACACGATCAATTCGTTCAACGACTCGTTCAACGACAGCTTCCATCATCCGTGGAATATTAGTTATAACGGGACTATTATTGTCGAGGGTATGTACCCGTCGGGATACACCCTCCCGCATATTATACTGGCGTCTATCCTCGCGACGCTCCTCATGATCGTCATCGTCGTGGGAAATATGCTGGTGATAATCGCCATAGCCACGGAGAAAGCGCTCAAGAATATACAAAATTGGTTCATAGCCAGCCTCGCGGTAGCGGACTTCTTCCTTGGTCTCGTTATCATGCCGTTCTCTCTCGCCAACGAGATAATGGGTTACTGGATCTTCGGTTATTGGTGGTGCGACATTCATTCTGCCATGGACGTGTTGTTGTGTACGGCCAGCATCATGAATCTGTGCCTAATCAGCTTAGACAGGTTTTGGAGCATTACGCAAGCGGTCGACTATCTCAAGAAAAGAACACCAGCTAGAGCGGCGCTCATGATTGCCCTCGTCTGGCTATTGTCAGCGCTTGTTTGTATACCACCGTTACTCGGATGGAAAAGACCTGCCCCGGCTGAAGAGTATCCCAAATGCTTGGTAAGTCACGATCTTACGAAACGAGGAAAATGTCTTTTTCTTTACTTACTCGTTAATTATCAATCGTTATCTCTCGACTTAGGCTACACAACATCAACAACAAATCAATACAAATTATAATTCAAGCAAAGATAATTACGTACGCATTTAAAATTTTACGTAAAGTGTTGTATCAAACTGTATATATCAGAGATACAGAAGATTGAATTGTGTCGATATGTTGGATTAGGCAATTCTGAACGAACAAAGAATTGAGGCAAATGTAAACGAATATCATCTGCTGGAACGTTTATTAATCTTTTGTTTTCATTATTACACCAAGAGATACTTTAGTTACTTTAAATAATTATGAAAAATACCAAATCCAATTTTATATTTCCATCTATTTAACTCCATTAATTATAATAAACACTCTATATGAATTATGTCTCCTGTGACAATTAATAATTGTGTTGTCCTGAATGAAGTGTTAAAATTATATAAATTATAATTATTCATTTATATTTATGTTTATATTTTGATAAATTTTACGAATAATTTGTTTTGAATAGTTAATATTTATAATATCCTGATAAGTCTACATCGATGGTGTATTTTGTTTATTTACTTGTATTTACCTAAATTTTGGATAAATTGGTATACTTACGTATACATATTCATGCGACAGAAATTTAATGGATTAACTGTTGCATAAAAGTGTGGCGTAGAATTTGGAATGAATTTTATATCTTTAAAGTTCTTTTTATTCACGTATATTACTGGGTGGGTGAGTAGTCAAGGGTCTCGTATAACCAATGTATAACCAATTTCCAATTCGAATATTTCGCGATATATCCCGTCGTGGACACATGAGGAGAAAGAAAGTAAGATGAGAAGACCAAGCAGGCCGCGGTTGCCTTTCATGCAATAGCAAACCATCCTTATCCCCAGCCCCCTGAATCCCGTTCACGTTGATCTTCACAAAACGGTACTGTGGATTGGATTTTTATGCGCGACAGTTCAGTCTACTGCCCTGACATACTGAAATTCGCGTCGTTTTCTACTACCTCGTGTCATTTGCCTAAACTAGACATTTGTCATTGCACGTTTTTCAGAACCTTTCCACGAGGTTTACTAGAATTCCAATATAATCAAATCAATGTGACATAATACTACAGTTATCTAAATAACCACGGTAGATATGAAATATTAAAGCATACAGTAGATTCTCGTTTTAATGAATTTGTTTCATAAATCTAAGACACGTGAACGTTTTCTATAAATTAGAATTGTTCTTGTTATTGGAGAAATACCAAGACTAGCCGCTTTTTCCGCCATTTGTATTGCAACTTCTTATGTGCGGAAAGTACATAATGTACGAAATGATAAAAAGTGCTTTCGGCGCTATTATAATTGCACACGATGGCGCATGATTGAATGCATCCTTAAACTTCCAGCAGAACTAATTAGCAGATATAATTGAGCCATACATTCCGGCGTATAGTGGCAAAACTTGCTTGCTACACGAGTCACTGCAATGGATTATACAGCGTCTTGCAAATACGAGAGAGAGAGAGAGAGAGAGAGAGAGAGAGAGAGAGAGAGAAACAGACAGAGACAGAGACAATCATCAACATGAATATCGAAAGAGACAATCATCAACATCGAGAGAGAGCCATTAATCAACATCAACATCAAGAGAGACATTCGCCAACATCGCGAGAGAGCTAACACCAAAATCAACACGACGATGTCGTGAGAGACATTAATCAACATCGAGAGAGAAATTCATCAACATCAACATCGACTTCTCTGCCTCTGTCTATCTATCTCTGTCTCTGTCTGTATGTCTGTCTGTCTTTCTATCTCTCTGTCTCTCTATTTCTCTGTCTCAGTCTCGGTCAGAGACAGAAAAAATGTATATATAAATGCGTTTTATACATGCACTACGCATATACTGTTTTTATGTCTACATAAAGTACACCCTGTGTTTAATAACGATAAGCGATTGCATACTTTCTTCATTAAACCATGTATCTTGCGTAATGATAAACTACACGATAGCTCGTCTGCTTAAAATGAGAAACATTAAGTACATTGAAAACCACTATTGCTATATACAGGGTGTCCTGAAATTCGCGAATCAAAATACCATAGCAAGAAAGTCGTCGAAAAAATAAATTAAAAAGTTATTTGCCATTTTTCGTTCCGAGCAGTAGTTTTTTTAGATGAAAAGGTTCAAAACAGACCAATCATACATTACGGTTGAACGGAAACTTGTCCGTGAGTCGCGCGTCGATAGTGTTAGTGCATTAACACTATCGACGCACGACTCACGGACAAGTTTCCGTTCAACCGTAACGTATGATTGGCCTGTTTTGAACCTTTTTATCTAAAAACAAAACTACTGCTTGGAACGAAAAATGGCAAATAACTTTTTCATTTATTTTTTCGACGACTTTCTTGCTATGGTATTTTGATTCGCGAATTTCAGGGCACCCTGTATTAAATAAATTATATAAATATACGTATATATTATAATTGGCGAGATAATAAGGATAGGAAGTAGAAAGTGTAAACTCGATCACGCGAATAGGGAATACAGTTTCTTCATCTAGTATTCGATCGAATGAAGCATATCGTGACGATAGCAGCGATTATTATGTGCACGAAAATCGTGCCCGTCAGGAAGATGCGATGACAAGCGATGAATGAAGATCTTGAATATGTCGACCGAGGATGAAGTGTGTCATTTAAGGATCGGTTGGATTTACAAATGACATGGCCTGTTGCAAAAGGAGTTTAGTTCTTGGTCGTGGATTGACCTGTCGCAATTGTATCTCGCTGCAATGTCACTTCCCGAGTACACGTAAATTAAATTATGTACCTAGTTAAAATAAACACAACGAAGCGTTAAGTTCGATAAACCTAATTTTCTTTGTTATAAAAAAAATAAGGAATTGCCTTCTATACAGTGGTGAGAGGCCTTTTTTTTTTTAAATTACATGACCATTAAAGGACTACAGAAACATACGATTTTTTTATATCCTCTTTATTTTTACTATTACCCTTTAAATATCAGAAGACATTTATAATACTTTCTTTTGAGAGAGTTTTCTGATGAACAGGTGACGTGTGAACATCCATTAAAGCGCACCCTACTATCTTTTTTGCTCTACCATTTTCTACTATACCTACACACCATTATGGATCTGACAATCTTGTTCCATGATTTCTTGTTCTCTTTCACATTCTCCTTTCTCATCCATTCAACGAAAGACGCGACACGAGGCCCTCCCGACCGACGTTATTGCCATTGGATTTTTCTGACTGGTGACAAATGGAAGAGCGACAAGCACCACGCGACCGGAACGGAGAGGCGGACGACCGCAATCGCAATCATCGCAGTTTAATCTTTTAATCCGATTAGATTGACGCTTCTTTGGCTATTAACAAGAACGAATGGAAGACGCGATTTGTCTTCTTCACTGTTACCCGCTTATCTTTATTTCACGAAGCTTAGCACGACTGCTAAGAAAATAATACACTTCGTCTTGCATTAGGATAAGATTTCATTATTCCAGAGTATTCCAGAAAACCAATCAAATAGTCTTCCAGTCACGGACGATAAAATTGAAATTGGTTTTTCTTCAGCGAAAATAATTGATAAATGACAAACAGATAAATTTACGGAACGTTTTGTAAAATATATACCACATTCTATCGAGTAGTACTGGAAATAACGCTATATATAGAAATTATCTAATGAAAGATGTAATGTAGATATCGATATTCTTGTGATTAATTTCCTACATCGACGATGTAGTAGCGAATTGAAACATTGGCAAAACATTTATTTTAATGTTTTTCCGTAATCTCCTGAACGTACTTTAATTAGAATGACAACAAATTTTGCGTGAATGTGAGTTATGTTACGTATGTATTTTAGTTATTTATTATAAGAAACAGAAATAATGTCCGTAAGAGATAACGTGAAAAAAGAATTAAGTTATGGCAAAATCTAGTCATTAATTCTAAGTTCTGTTCCTGACATATTCTACATCCGAAACGCGAGCACTTATAAAACGTTTTGTAAAGTTTACAGCATCCACCGAAGTATCTGCATTTGTTAGGGAAAGTACGCGAGAAGACAGAGAGGGAGAGAGTTGGACGGAATACATTCAGGAAGGAAGTAGTTCTCACTCTTGTCTTTTAATGCGATTAGTTTAGCAGCTCCGCAACGATGAAACAACGTGCAACGGAGTGTAAGCTACCGTTTACAATGGAATTGTAATTATCTCTAATAAGCGACAGCGTGTTTGGTTATGTGGCTTCTACTTGACTGTATCGTACAATAGCAGAAAGATTTTATTTACTTAATAATTTTATATTTTTAATACACAGGTAGAATATTTTTTTAAGAAATAAAATCAATTTCTTTTTCTCTTTCTTCTTTTGTTAATTTGTTTGAAATGGCATCCAAGTCAGAATATTTTTTATTGCAACGCCATATTCTTATGCATAATTTTCTTGATGCATAAGAATGGGGCATTGCAATTAAAAATATTCTAAGAACTAGCAAATTTTATAGCTGAAATTTTTTGTTTTTCTCAAGAATGTTTAAAGTATTAATATTTGTGTGCATAAACTATCGTATAAGATAAATCCTAGAGAAGAACTTATTAATATAATGCTCTTTAATTTGATTTAATAATGAGAATTTATTGAAATTTTCTACGCAATTTTTTATTAAGGCTATAAATGAGTCATATTTATGAAGACGTTTGCTTGATTAACTCATCCATTTGTATACAAATTTATTCGTATTTAGAAGTACAGACGCGAAATCAATCACTAAATGGATTCTACGTAGCTTTTTACGACTTGCCAAGAATGCAAATCACTTAATTCAAAATCGAATCACATTGTTACTTTTTAACACATTCACTTCGATATAAGGATTAATCGAATAGAAAGTCTTCGATTTCCATTTCATTTTTGTCCATTTCATTTTGTATCGTTATGCATGAAATTGCTTCACATTCATTACCATATTTAAACAAAAACATTTTTCAAGAAAATATTAAAAATACTGCTGCAACATTACTGTAACAGATTCGTATATGGCATTGAAATGTATTGAAATGGCGTACCACGTGTGTAAGTAAATTTGATTTATGCGGATGAAAGTACGTGAAAGGAATGAATGTGGACTTTTTCTATGTGCTGCCGCATTTTAATTATTCAGAGAAATAAGCGCATCTCGGTTTGTCGCTTGTTAAGTAGAGAAAGACCGCTTGAAAAGTTGAATGGTTCAAGGAAGCGGAAAATACTAGGAAAGTTTTAAATAGATAACTCTCGGTTATAATTGTAAATTTATGTTCAAACTGTTTTACTTAATATTTTTCTTGTGGAATATTGATTAATAAATTAAAAATTTGGATTTATTAAATTGCCGTGTTACTTGATAGTAGAATTTCTTTCCGATTGTTTCTTGATAATTTGTAATACCTGTACGTACACATTATATAAAATGTGAAAAACATTGTTCTTATACAGCATCTAAATATATTTGGCTAGGGAAATATAATGATAATTATTAATATTTCATAAAGTTTGTAAAATGACATTCATGAATGGGCACTAATGGGGCTAATTTTGCACGTTAAAGCAACATCCATCTTTTAATATGTTTAACCAGCCTTGGTTAGTTCAACACATAAGAGTTCGTACTAGTTGCATTCCGATGTATGTGTGACATTTCGCGTAAAAGCATTAGTTTCGGTCGTATAGGAAAAGTTAACTTTAGGTAGCGTTTTGCTGCATTTTGCATCGTTGCGGTAAATTATTACAAGTACACGAAAGTTGCAACATAATTGGCATAAAATCCTCTTTCAGAATTTTATGTAAGAAATAACATTTCTTAAAGATATATATATGTACATTTAGATTTAACAGTTATAAGTTACTAAATAATTAAAGGACTCTGCATAATTCTTACGAGAGTACGCCGTTTTCTCATAAGGATCTTGCGAGGTTCTTTCAGAAAATTATGAAACAAGTCGGTTTTTTAATTGAAGCTGAATAAAAAAAATAATTTTAGCTCACTTAAGTAAAATAAGTCGCGACGTATCTGACGTTCATTGTTTAATTATAGCATTTTTTGCTTGATTATAGAAGTTATTATAGCGTTGGGCGGTACTAAATATTGTCTAGTACTACACGAAGCGAATAAATCGAGCAAGATAATAACGCCTATGCAAATTTATTCCGTCTTGCTGATTGAGAAACACCATTACTAAATATAAAATTATCCAGAAGATTGTGTCAAGTCTTATAGGAATCTCATCATCATTCGTGTGTGATGACCTAGCTATTTGACATTTCGTCAGATCTAAAAGTTCAAAGGATATATGCATGAATGCTATATATTGTTCTTAACATTGCTTAGAACGATAAGTTAACATTTCCAAATTGTTCATTTTCTTCGAAATAATATTTTGTATAAAATTTTCTTTTCTTCATAAAATTTTAGCACTTACGCTGAGTGCACAATGTCTCCAAATT
Organism: Vollenhovia emeryi; assembly: GCF_000949405.1. Taxonomy (NCBI): domain Eukaryota; kingdom Metazoa; phylum Arthropoda; class Insecta; order Hymenoptera; family Formicidae; genus Vollenhovia; species Vollenhovia emeryi. The sequence goes on along the minus strand of NW_011967240.1, from coordinate 4,101,322 downwards.
GTTGTCAGTCATCAATTTCAAAGATTTCGAAGAAGTATTAATCTCAACAAAAAACGATTATTATTAATCAACAATAGTTTATATAAATTCGCGATGTTATTTCTTTTCAGTTTCTCAATATGGAAAAAGTTTTTAAACCTGAATCTATGTGTATTATTGGGCGACGAGAATTTTATCTCTTTCGACAAGCAAATAATGATAGGAGCCGAGAAAGTAGCGATTGCGGCTAGAAACGCTTATGAATAATTCGCATTTTGACATTCCGCGTTTTACGAGACACTCCTCAAAATTTCCCAGATTGTCGATAACATACAGATTCTCTTATATTGTATCTGCGTTTCTCGCACCAGTATCGTTCTACTCATGACATTGCTTTATAAAACTTTCATGGAATTCAAGGGATGCGCGTAACCGAAGGTTCCTACCTCGGGATTGCGTTACTTCCCAAAAGAGCAATTGCGAGAATCACCCCCAAATGCATTCCGCATAAACATATGCAGCTCGCTATCCTGCATAAAGTATATTCCACCGTGTTAAGCCATTATCTATGAAATACATGAACAATTTGCGCTATAGTTAGCATTTCCTTATACGTCCATATTTAAAAGAACGAGCACCCAAAACAAATCCATTTTCACTGAAATTTATGCCAGGTTTGTAGACATTCATACACGTGCTTAGAAAATTGTAATGTCAAAGTAAAGAAACATATAGGTATGCAAATATATTCACTTGAGAGTCTAATGTCCTACATGCGGATCACTAAATCGCATACTGTGATAAATCCTTTCAATTATTACTCTAGCAGATGTCTTTTCGCTTCACATCGCGAGAATGATCTTCTCTCTCGGAATCATAAAGCACAAAGTGAATAACAAAATATGTTATGTCATTGTTTGGCACTTGAAACGTGCAAAAGCTTCGTACTGGCTTCGTGTAATTATAAAAAGAATCGTGCGTGGGACGAGAATAGTTGGCTCAAAATCCGAATCGTTCGTTTCGGAGATATTAACGAAGCTTCAGACACTGACGACTTTTAAACGTGATTTGTTTATTTCGAAATGCTACGCATTTGAAAATTCTCTGGCGTCAATAGAAGCTTGCTATGTTCAGGAAGCGGAAAGAGCGGAGAAGTAAAATTCCAACGGGTCTTGAGGCCGTGACCCGATTCGACCCCCTTTGCATCGCTGTGTCGTCATTGCACTACTCAGTTAGTTTTCAATTCTATTAAAAGAATACCTTTTTTCCCCCTCTTTTTTGGTCTCTCTCGTTACGAATAATATGTTATCGATGCTTCATTAAAGACGTTTAATCGGTCGTGTATCCGCTGTAAGTATCTTGATTAAGTGCTAACGACGCGTGAAATCTCTTTCGAAGTAAATCACGAAACTGCTTGGTCTAATTGCCCGGTGTGTTCTAAGCGCTAAATTAATAGCTCCGTGGCTCGGTATTTCAGACTTTTTTTGTTTATCTTTATTTACTCCACCTAATTTGAAACGATGGCAATTCGAATGAGTGGCTGGGCGTGCGAGCACAAATAATTCTTTGTAATAAATATTCCTCGTATAATTTACAGCTTGGCTACAAGCCAGTTTTATACGATACATTAGACGATACAAAGAGAATTTACCAGCCTAAAGCAGAAGGAATAAAATTCTTTGCGCGTAAATCGTAAATAATATACACGCATATGACACAAAACTTGCTGTTTTTAAATAGCTCTCCACATTTCTTACAAAAGTCTTGTCCTCGAGATATATTTTTTCATTAAAGTGCTGTTTGAAAAAAATTGTTATATCGATGTAACATGAATAAATATGAAATGCGAATGCTTTTTATTATTTTTATATTATTTAGTGTTATTTTACCTATAATTAATTTTGTTTTGCGTTTTATTGAAATCTCCGAAATGCCCGATATTATTTCCATTAAAGATAATTTAATGGAAAAATATTAATTACATTTGCTTAATTTTCAATATATAAATTTGATATAAGTATTCTTCAACCGATCATGATAATTAACATAATTTGTAAATCATTCTCATCGGTTGGTGGCATTAAAATAAATCATTACCGCGGCATTAGAATGTGGTAGTGCCGTTAATTTCTCAGCAAACGGAATGCGGAAGAGATGCTTAATCGTTCGAAATCGACGCTATCTCGATTTAGATTACGTGGTTATCCTGTAAATTATAGATTTCGGTGAGAATCGATATCTGACAACTTGCTCGTCGTTAGAAGAAGCGATCTCGGCGAGATAATTGCGTTGAGCGGCAGCGTTAATCGAAATATCTCGGACTTCGGTTGGGATGCACAAGAGGTGTGTCGCAGTGGGATGTGCCAGCAGAAATAATGAAGAGTGGCAGCGAATTCGGTGCTTAGCTTCACCAAAACTTCCCTCCTTCTTACTCTCGCGGTACTGGAATACATACAAGATGCTCTTACATTATTCGTGGTACAGTTGTTTCCACATTATCTCTTCGAGCTTCATTTTTCTGTCCGTTCGCTGTCATATTTAAGCGCAGCCCGATATTGTCCGGAGAGCGACTAAAGATATTACAAATAGTGCGACATCTTGTGATTTTATTTAATTAACTAACTAACGAAATAGAAACACTGTAATTTTAATCAATTAGATGCATTGTATAAGTTTTTCATATCTCATTGAAAATTACATTTTAAATCTAATATTGTAATGTTGAACTATAAATAATAATAATATCTCTATTGAATAAAAGGAGAGTAAGATCAAGACGAGGCTACAGCATGTTATAACGTTGTGATGCTTCATCTAGAAAGAGTATTCTCATATCTTATAACAAGATATGAGAACCAATGATATGTAGTTTTTCAAAAACGACCTACACTGGCCAATGTTTTTATTTAAAAGACAAACGACGTTTCGGTCCCGGATTTCGACCCTTTTCAAGTAATCTGCAAACTTAACTTAACACTAAATATATATTTTTGTAAATATAGCGCAAATAATTATAGCGAAAGTAAATTGCAAATCTATACCCTTATTCACACAATTGCTATTGATCTCGTATCGTTCGTTTGGCCAATATCGCTATGTTAATAAGCTGTGTACAAGCAGAGAGTCATTACACTTTACGTTGTTACGAATTAATAAATGTCAAGAGTGAATGAAGATAAATAAGAATAAATATGAAATAAATAAATAGATACACTTACATATTGGTCAAAAAATGATTGCACTCCTTGGTTGAAGAGTGCAGAGTCAATTGAAGTTGCATTGTTAATTGTACGACACGAGTAAAACTGTCGTGTGATATTTTATACAAGATATGAGAAATTCTAAATGCCTGCATACGTAAGACAATATATCTCTCTATTCGGGCGCAAAACATCTTCCGAGTGACATACATCGCACGACGATGTACGTTTTACATTGACACATTCTACGCGCAGCCAACTTTTTCGCGTCGTACACTGTAGACTTCGGATCCGACAGACGGCATTAAATTTCACGAGGCAATCAGCACGCGGTTTGCTCCGAAAATTAAATCGATACGCCGCCACGTATTGCCATATTAAGTCCGTACTACGTGACCGTCGGTGAGTGCCAGTAGTGAAATCGAGGTCGAGTCAGCCCATGCGTCAGGGCGAGAACATGCGGACGACCGCCTTTGTCGTGGGCAGGGTACGAACGATCAAAAGGCTAAAGAGCGCCAGTCGAATAGGGGGTTGATATTGAAAGCCGACCAAAGCTTAAAAAAAGTTGGATCGCGAAAAACTGTGGTTGAAAATACAAAACGAGTGAAATGGAGAGCTGAAGATAATTCATTTGACGAATGTTACAATCAAACGACTGATTGATCTGCATGCGCATTCTCTTTCTCCTCCCGTTAAGTTTACTTCGCCCGCCTATATTTCGCTTTATACTTTATATCTCTTCTCCCTTTTGTTCACACTTACCCTCTTTTCACGAGCATAATGTTACACGGAAACGGATCTATCCTCGTTTCTTATTAAATATAAATTTAACCCGAGGTGTTTTTCAAATTATCATACACTTGCTGCTCTATTTTGTACAAGGTTATCTTAGCCCGGCACGTGTAGAGGAAAGTTCTTTATTTTGCGATATATTGGAGTGAATAATTTCATAATATTTCCACAAATTTCTACCTTTTCTTAGGAAAGTGTATTTCACGTGGGTAACGTGCGGTTTTGTCGGGTACTGTTTATAAATAATTTCTAGTTTACTATAACATAATATAACGTTGCATTGCTTCAGGCTAAAAACTCGTACGGTAAAAAAAACCTTATGCATTAAAAAGTTTTCCGCCAAGCAGCCATATTCCATTGCTCGCGATATCGAGGTCAAGCTCCGATTTGCTTCGTTATTTCAATGATGACGTAATCCACTTGATACGTAAATGCTAAATCATAATATTGAATATTGTTACAAATTGAAGAAAAAAACATTATTTTATATGTCTATCTTATTCTTTCATTGATTTTTCATTTTTCTTTGACATTAAAAAATCCTCTACTTTTCAAATACCAACTTTGTCGGAGTGTTTTAGCATATTTGTATTTTGATATACTATTTTTCTAGAATATGATATATTATTTTCTTTTCTGCATTCGACAATATGTGTATGATGCAGGTGGAATAGTAAAACGATTCAACGAAAGAGGAATATAAGTATCCAATTATTAATGAAATGTGCGAGAGTGAAAAGCTAAGATATTTGTTTACCCCTTGCGTTTTATCAGCGCAATATACAAGTTGTAAGAAACGATATTGATTCATATATCTTTGTTAAACCTGGATACCAGATTCTACATTTAATTTTGATCGGTGCGCAGTTTACAGTCGAGAAATAGACGCGAGGTCAACATCTTTATACTGTTATTGCGACAAATATTACCACATGCCTCAGTGGTCCAATTGGTGAGACGCCCGTCCAGAGTGTAGGGAGGTCCGGGTTCAAGCCCTGGCTGAGGTAATATTTTTCGCAATAAATTTTCTGTATTATTAAAAATGCCAGGTATGGCCAAGAAAACACTGGCGTTATTTAATTTTATGTTGAGGCTACGAGTGCAAAAACACGCATCTTTTCAGAGAAGATAAATATTCTTGTGACTCACAGCTAAAGGAATTAGCAAGCACGATGTACGCAAGAAATATATGTAAAATAGTTCTAGTCATAAATTAACATATGACTCGAATGAAAATTATATTAAAATAATGGCAACTAATTTTTTTATCACAAATAACATGCTCTCTCTCTTCATCTTGACGATTCAGTGCTTATCTTATTGTTAGTTCAGCAAACCTCGTTATTTCAGTACAGAGTATAACTTTGTGCTATCATCCGCTTCTTCGTTTTCAAAGAATATGTCGCACTAAAGAAATTTGCAATTCAATATATGTTCCGAGTATTTTTTTTCCCCCCTTGCTATTACAAGAGTAAATCGCTGATACTTATGCTCTCGAATAAGTTCTCGAATTTTCAAGAGCGCTCTTCAGTCTCGTCGACTGGAGTACGAGCATGCTCAAGTAGTCATCCTGATTACGTCGGTAAACTTAAAAGTTTTAATCTACTTCCATAGATGATGAAGACTTCATAACTTCCGAGTTCACGAAGTTTATATTCTTTAATACGCTTGAACGAAAGCATTTGAAGATGTATTTGTTTAAGAATAAAGCATTCTATGGAGTGCATCATTATTTTCCACACGTTGTATTATATGTACATCACGCATTATGTCATTAATCTCTAATGCAAACACTTTATATAGATACTTACTGCAAGAATAACACATATTAAGTAACTACAAACATTATTGCTGGTTTAACTATATTGTTTTACGTCAGTCCCTATATTTTTAATATCACGTATTTGTAACCATGTCTTAGG
>NW_011967240.1:4071339-4094362 GCF_000949405.1 Vollenhovia emeryi | reverse complement strand
GATGTTTATCAATGATTAGAATATTTAATACGGGCGTTGTGGCCATATTACCTGCCTGGCCATAATGCCTGCCTTTACCCTATAACAAATAATAATACGAAGAAAATATTTATTGTATTTTTAAATTCAATTGTAATAAATTATCTGATATCTTTTGAAGGTGGAACAGTAAAAGAAAATTTAGTATAGTGGCCTATGCTGCAAGAAGGCAGCAACGCACAAACAATCCCGGGAAATAATTCATGGCAATACGCGTATGTATATCAGGGTGTACTAAAACTACCGAATGTCCTTTCAGTCGCAGATTCTTTAGAAAATTTCACGACAAGGATTCTAATACAAAAATGTGGACGCTGTAATAGTTTTCAAATAATAAGCGATTATGGACAGTCGTTCCAATATCGTCGCCGCGGACTCATCTAACAGCTGATGTAACCGTTGACTGCTTTGTTAAATTGTATTTAAGAGTCTTACTGAGGAAGACCCGAAGAAGGGTCGAAACGTTTTATATTAAAGAGAAATTCTTTCTACATGTATTGTGAGAACCGAGTTCCGTTCATTTTGTGGCTCACATTGGCACTTCTTCTTCCTATATAAGCGATTATGTTTCACAAATGACAGGCCTCAGATTACGCGCGCTCGGGCACGGCGACATGACTGGTGATAAAAGTATTCCTACGAATGTCGCTCTTTTTATGAATTTTGCTACATAAATTTTAATAACATCGTCGATATACGTTTTCCCGCTTCTTTACGCATTGCATTAGTGTCATCTCTTTACGAATAACGGACGTGCGAGCTTAAACCATCTTAAAAATAATTCAAGTAAAAATTTGCAGCGTGTTGTAACTTCAAAGTATCGCAGCTGTCAAAGTGGTCGATCAATATCAGTTGCCATGGAGGTTGTTACTACGCTAAAAAAGGCTACATTCGCAGGAACACTTTTATCACTTGTCATGTCGCCGTACCTGAGCGCGTCTAATATTTGTGATATACAATCGCTCATTATTCGAAAACTATTTTCGAATTTTTGTATTAGAATTTTCGTCTTGAAATTTTCTAAAGAATCTCTGATTAAAAGGGCACTCGGTGGTGTTAGTACACTCTGTATATGTTGATAAGAAAACAAAGTCTCACGCACGAGGGATAAACCGCTGAGGGCATTGTGGTGTACAGACTTGCGGCTTTGCTGGGCATCGTAAAGATAAAATTAGATAAAACAGGGTTGATAAGATAATAAGCTAAAGTAATGCCCATTGGACATTAGTAGGCATTGGTGTACGTGATTTTGGTCAGCGGTTTACCCTTCGCTCACACAAGTCGCTGGTTAATTCAGAAGGAAGAAATAAGTAAAGAGGTTGCTATTAACATATGATAATTCTATTTGCCTGTGAATTCTGGACAAATGAGTTTTTTAGATATATTCAGCCTCAAAGGTTGACGAGAGCGAAAATGCCGTTTACACGGCATTTCATACATGCCGAATCTTGAAATATTTGTTCGGAGGTAAATAACGCGCAGTATATGTATTTTTTTTTTTTTTTGGTGAGCAACGGATTATCGATCAAGATGATTGCGACCGAGAGAATACCCGAACCGAGATTTAAAGCCTAAGTGACACGCGCACCCACGTGAAATCTGTATAAACGCGATGAGACAGAAAACATTAGTTTCCCCTCTGCAAATCCACGGCGTCAACGTTGCAGCGACGTGACAGCAGCCTTAAGCTTCTTGGCCGTCATTCACCGCCAGGGATGCATTTCACGGCGGCGCAACTCGTAAGCAATTCCAGAGTAATTCGCGGTGACGCTCGGCTCATCGTGTCTTCGGTATACGCGGGGACGGCGGGCACGTCACATCGCTGCAGTGCACTTTATTAAAAAATTTTCAAGACAAGAGGCATTCGGCATCCTGTTCCATTGAGGGACGAGGTCGGTGCCTTTCCGCGCGACGAGAGTAGCTCCGCATCGCGATGGCTGCGTCTCATCCAGTATAGAGGGATGTTTTTTAATAAGATCACGCGCCCGCCCTAGTTCATCGTCATCACGCTCTCGTGTATTGCGCTCGTCCGACTGCGAGCAACTACCGCGGACAAGGGGATGCGCTCTAAAATGCCGTTTGTTCGTGTCGGTATCCGAGTGCACACGATATCCGGGAGCAGCGATCTTGCGTGCTACAAGGGACGGAGGGTAGCCGTAGCTTCCGCTTTACGTGAGTTCACCAAGCGTACCGCACATTTGCCGAGCGATTGGCGGATGTATCGAGCGGCACGGCGGGTGAGAAAGAGTTGCGAGGAACCGAGGCGAGAAAGGAACGAATGGATAGATTAATAGCCGCCGCGTGAAACACGAAAGTATAAGTGGCGGCCGGTAATCGAGATACGATATTGCGGGAGGGGGTGCGTTATTAGTCGCGAGGAGACGCCGTTCCGTCCCGTGGAATGGATTACATTATGGATTCAGATTTGCGCGAGGCAGGTGGGTGTATATAGCGGTGAACTAATGGAAGAAAATAGCCGGGGAGAAGTACCGAGAAAACGGGATTCTGAGCTTTTACGGGAATCGTGCTTCGTCGTATTCCACCGAGAATGCGTAGCAGTTTTCGCAGAATTTCAACCATGCGCGATCATCCCGCCGCTTTTTATTTCGCAATCATACTCGTACACTAATGGGTGCACTCGTGGCATACGATTTTAGCGATTACGATACGATTGCGGCAAGTAGCTGAAGCGCTCTATCGTTTTTTGGTCACTTTACTTGGTTTTAATATAAACAATCGATCGTACCGAGAGCTAGCCGTTATGTTAAATCATCCATTTCCACGTCGTGTTTCGAACATAAATACGAAGACGTTGAAAGCATAAGAATCAGATCGCGTAATGTCGTTCTTCGATACGGTGGAATGAAGAACGGCCGGTTCGTAATTTCGCGTTTGCTCTTGCCAACTGGTTTTAATTACATTCGCCACATATTATAACGACAGAACAATATTTTGTACATCACTTTGCACTCTCAGTTTACCATATTTTCCTCGTAGACTTCTTTCAGCTTAATGGATCGTAAGTACGTTCTCACGTTAATTTCTAATATTCATCTGTGCTATACCGTCTGTGATAACAGTCTCCGTATTTTTATTAGTCCGCTACGCGGAGGTAACGCGCATTTCGTTGAGCAAGTTATATCCTTCTTCGGAATGCTATTTTTACTGTTAAATAAACAAGGTCTACCGTAATACCGTAAATAGAGAGGCGAGAAGAAGAAGAAGATGTAGAAAGATAACACTAACAGCCAGTTAGAAATTTACAAGAGAAGAGAAGAGAAGGATGATACAACTCGATCGCTCTAGATTCGTACTCTGCTCTCGTGGAATCGTAATGCGTCGGAAACTCTTGGTCGAATGTTAGAAAGCAGCGAGTGCCCTATTCAAGGTGCGGATCACATGCCGGCAAGGAATTTGAAGCGAGAGGCACTCAACCGGAGCTTTAAGAATGCAAAAGACTGATTATCAGGCGTTACGACGCCTCGAGCGGCTCAACGGAAATAACTAGGTAAAAGCCCATCAATTATGCAGATCTGACATAGTCGATCGAATTCGATATGAATGTTGGAGGACGGCGAAGAACACGCGAGACAGTGCGACGAAGAGAGGAGAAGTATGTACGTACTGCCGGCTTATTTCCAGCTACATTCTAATTTATCGAATTCCCATCCGCGTAGTGAATTTCCATTTTTTATTGTTTACCAACTTCCCCTACGCCTAATCACGAATAAAATGGGCTGCAGCGCGTATTTATCCTAAAGAACCAAAATTATCGTTCAGATCGCCAATTAACCGTGCAATAATTAACAACCATTGATACGCGGCAGGCTAATCGAGCGCTTAATTAAAATTTAAACAAACGCCTGAAATCGCGGATATTCCGCGCGTGACGATCCGGCCGGCTTTAATTACGCATCCAGATCTAATTATTTATTCAATGTGCTTGTTAAAGTTAAATTGCGTCCGCGACACGCCACTTATACATTTCCTCAAGGCAGTAGTTTATATCGGGGAGAAAGCTGAGAGTTTAATTTACGCAAAATATTGTTAGATACCACCTTGCCACGGCATTTCTAACTTTTCTCATTAGCCTCGAGTTTCACTCGCAGTTATTTACTTAAACGAATTAGGCATACCTGCGCGCTAGTCTGTAGAAATAGGATTCATGACGTAGCGTTTTCAGTAATCACATAATCTCATTGCACGTCAGAAAAACATTCCACGGCACACAAAAGTCTATTGTGAGAATGACAGAAAAGGAAATCGATAAATATGTCAACCAACCTTCCTTGCGTCGGGAAGGAAAGGTTCATAAATAAACCTGAGATAAAACAAAGGCGTATTTGAATTTTGTATTACAGCATACGTTTTGCCTTGCGTACTTTAATACTTTTTTTTTTCTCAAAGTTTTTTAAGGTGTAACGTTCAATGTGTCGCGAGCCTCGGAGATTTCCCAAGTTGGTCAATCTGCCCTTGATCATCAAGACTTGTCGCCGAATCAAACAAACTGTTACACAATCCGTGAAGAATTCGCTCGCGGCTACAATATCTCCCGCCGTTTTCCTTGGGAACAGATTTTACTTCTTGAATCCGAGTCTCGGATTGCCATCGGTAAATATTTCGTTGGGCTCGAGGAAAGAGAGAACTTTTGCTTGCTATATGCTACGCTTTGATTCTTCGGTGCCATCCCTTTTCAGTTCGATAGTTGCCGCAACTATGGCAAACTCACGGAAGAAAGCCGGGCAATATGTAGAGAAAGCGATAAGGAATTTGAGTCAGAACAGTAAAACCAATGACCTGGTATGCCGACCAATCTTTCGGCTGTATAACCCATTTTCTCATCTTCTTTCTTCCACGATCGTTTCCTCTTGCACTTCTTCACGATGCGACCTTCATGATCATGCCTGTCCCGGCAGACGTAACATGACCCAAAATATTGCATAGAATCGAGAGAGAGGTTTTTCTAAATATTATACAAGACTACACGATACGTTGTATACAAAGACGTAATAAAGTTACATTTAGCCGCACAAAAATTAAGTAGATTATTATCTTGTACAAAATGGTTCTTCTCTGTAATTAGAATGCGTAAATACTGATTTAATCATGTCACTTGTATTGCATTGTTAAAAACTCTTTTATTGCAAACCGCAACGCGTTTTACCTACAAACTACAATGCGTGCTCGTATTATCTTTTTAATGTAACGCGGTTTAATTAACAGGATTACGATGTCGCTTATTAAGTGTTATCGAAATCGAATACGCAATTATGGTACCAGCATCGTGTGCGAGATAACGTTATGCTGTATTAAATAAAATATAAACATCAGCAGGATGTGTAATGTGGTACGTGTAATGTGCGAAAATATTACTTGAGAGTTCGTTCACGAAATGTTCCAATTGGCGATAGAATTTATGTACTTCCATATCGATGCGGATGATAAATCTACTTTATATTCTCCCTCGCTTTCTCCAAAGCAAATAAACGGCGGCGGATCTACAAATTGCGAACGATTAAATTCGCGAAGATTGATTCTCTACATGTTCGTTCCAATTACGCGCTGTTTAATCGGTTATGTCGAATATAATGTTAACCAAGTTAGCAAAAACGGGTATGCGCGCGCTGCCGTAAAACACAATACATATAATACCCAAATACCATTAACGATAATTGCAAAACCATATTGCAATGGATAGGGGCGCGGGCACGTCGTATCGCATTGATGTATCAACGACATCCGTAACGATAATTACGTTACTTGATGTGATTGCGCATTACCACACGTGGAGCACCGAGCGTTTGTAATAGTAATTAATACGGTATAATATCCAGACGGTATACGAATTCAGTGTGACGGTAAGGTATCCATCAGAAACATTGGCATCCGACTGATAATTAAATTCCATTGTTAATAAAATTCTGTACACATATTATTAGTAAAGTGAAGATCATTACGCATCCGTAGATATTATAGCGGCTAAATGTTATAGCGGCCGATTCGTAATTTCGAATCGAGATCGCTGTAAAAAAAACTGTACGTATCACAAATCTTATCTCTCCGTATCTTCTTTGTTTAAAGATAAAATGAAATAGAATTGGATCGATAAACAAAAATTGTAGGTTTCGTAGCATTTCATCGCATATTTTCTTGACAGAAGCTCGCCGGAATTGTCCGTCCAATTAAACTTTGTACCGTTAGTAAAAAAAAGCAGCACCAGAAATCTTGTCCGTAAAAATGATTCATTAAACTTCGCGCTTTCTCGCTCTTTGCGATCTTCCCGAAATTCGACCTTGCAATAATCGCTAAACGACCCCGGGATATCGATAGAGAATCATTTACTTAGTATGAGATATCCAATTCAGATAATAAAGGATAATGGAAAAAAAAACGAACGAGAATTGGAATCGTGCGCGCATCAGTGCGATTACGATCTGACGAGAAATATCACGTGTAATTCCAAGCACCTTTAAATTTACATGTCACGGCAAATTGAATCCGAAAATAGTGCTCATAACGACAAATTATATAACACGATTAATAGCATTTGCGAGTCACGTAACAACTATTTGTAGCTATAAAATGGATAATGTTCAATTTCCGTCCCCTCGCCTACAGTGCCGCTTTACCAGTCACGAGTCATGATATTCATGTAAGATGCAGATTAAACTCGCTTGTGGCATTAAGATAGATAGAGGGACAAGATACGCTTAAACGACGTCTACGTAGCGTTATAATTTTTATGTCGGCGATATCAGCTGCCATTATCGCGAATTTACCCCGGTTGTATTCGATTACTATTTCGCAGCGATGTTTGCTTTATAGCAAAGGGCTGTCTGCCAACGGGCTGTTATCACACGGAACAATTATTTCGCTAATTAACAGGGCGATGAATATTATTCTTAATACCACCTTCACGACCAAGCGATTCTTTGAAAAGTTAATTCAAGAATTATCGCTTCAGCAAACTCCATGCTACCGGAGTATTCTTCCGAGTAATTTGAATAATTGCTCGTCGTATAGTACAACTCGAGAAGTACAATAGCGGCTCTCGTACCACCTCAAAGATTGCGAGTAACTCCAATTGAAATCGCGCGTCCTGTGATTTCCTTTCGGAACGTTTCGAAGGCAGGCAATGTTCCGTCTCACTCGCTACGCGAACTTTCTGCCGTTCACGATTGTGCAGGTAAAGGCGAGAGAATGAGCTCGAGTATCTTCTTTTGGGATTCGCGTTATCTCAATGTTCCTACACACGAATCCGCGATCAACGCGCCATTTTCGCGGATTCTGCAATCCGTTCGTCTTCGATTTCTCGAGTCAATTACTAGAAGTTGGACTTGCTGTATCTCCGCCCGTACATCCCTTCTCCTTCCTTGCCGCTACCCATTTTCGACGAGCAAGGCAAAAGTCTTTCTCCCCGTCCAACCCTCTCGCCTTAGCGGAATCATCCAATCTACCTTCTCCTCGCATGATGATCGAATTTCGCTTAGTTCGAGCAGTCACGTATAACCTGACCATGCTCTGTCGACCCGTTTCAATTTCAATTCCTGACAGACCCGGCAGACGAATAACGGGTGTACCAAGTACGTTCTTATCATTGGTTATTGCCGAGAAATCTTTCTGTTTCGATGCTTGGGGCGAGCTATGATTTATGACAGTCATACGTGGGCTCTGTTTATGGAACGGTTACGGATTTTGTGCAATTGATCGTAAATTATAGCATAATGTACCGAGGATGGCACAATATAAAGATGTAAGGCAAAACATGCATACAATTGTTATTTTATCTTGTAAATTGCATCTGCTTATTATTTTGTTATGGATTTTTTAGTAACTTCAAATTCTTAGATGTGGTGTAACGTAAGCTGCACCGTAACACGTTTAAGACAAAACATTATCGGTGGTTCCATCGTCATGACCGCTACGTTAGTCTTGATCAACGTAATTTAGGTTAACACGCCGTCGTTAGTCCCTGAACCTGTCGATAAATCGTTGCCATTATACTCAGATTTAAAATTTCTCAAGAGATTCTTAGCGATGTTACTCGTCCTTCACGACTCGCATTTTGAGAAACCAGATCAATTGGACTTTTTTTTTTAAATAATGCGTTTGCAGGCACCAATAAATATTAATCTTGCACCGAACGTTTGTAAATATTAATGTGCAATTCTACATTAAAGAAAAAACCCCCGTTATATGCATATTTATTTTACGCTAAATGTAAATCTCCGGAGTTTGGCGCGTTTGAAATACGATAGCGGAAAAATTGTCCTATTAACGATAATCACAGCTGAATGGTGGAATTTGGACACTATAAAATGCAGCATTTTTCACAGCGGACCGTTTAACAGTGCTTTACGAGTACCAGTAGTGCATAGATCTTTTCTCCCTAACGTAAGGCCAGGAGAACGATCGGTGAGATAAAGTTTACTTTGGGAAGTTTGTAGAGAATCGCGCGCGCACGTTGAGATGGATTCTGGCAGCGTCGGTAGCGGCAGTACGAACGGGTATATCGGGATGGGTGACCGAGAGGAGACAACGGTGAGAAGAGAAATGGGTGAACGAAGGACGGGGTGGTAGTCACCCGCCCGCCTTCATTACCAGGTCCTTTCCCTTCCTGGATAAAGGACGACTTCGAAGCGTACGATCGATGCCGGAGAGAACAAAACCCTGAATCCAGGTTCTCTCTCTATCTCAGGCTGTAGCGTGAGCAGCGGCAGATCGTGAAGCTGAGCACAGAAGCTGGAGGGATACCCTTATCGGCGGAGGGATCGATATATACATTTCCAGTGTTTCCGTCTTATCTGCGAATATACAGCCACCGGTGCCTGTGGACGTCGCATCCTCGAGAGCTCGGAATATGGCCAGAATCCGCCAAACGGACAGAAACACTGACGTTCGGAACGGCGACTATATCCAACTAATTAAATTGAATTAGCCCGTTGCAAAAGTTGCGACATGAATGCTGAGAATAAAAGCATTTTTAGAATGATAAAATAGAAGCTGTCTTTTCAATCGCAATAATGTCTAAATGATGTCTAATTAGAAACGCAATTACAAATGGAAGAGGTGGAGGAAGATCGTGCTATACAAACTTTGTATGGATCTTTATGTTTTTGCACGTTTGAATTTGTAACACAATCCTTTGGATTTCTAAAAACGCTGTCGACTTTCTGAAAATAATTCGTCGGTGTCTATACAATCGCGAAAGACAAGACGATAGCACAGTTTTTATTGCGTTAGAATTATAAAATTTTACGAAGGAAACGTCAACGCACAAATCATGAAATTTGTATCTTTTCCGCAACGATTCTATTAGCAATTAAATAAATCTTTGTAAGATATATAGATATGGAACACGGTACAAATGTATGTGTGTATGCTACACTTATCCAGTAACTGTCAAGCACTTTATGGGTTACGCTAGATGATTGTAAATTGTGGAGAATAAGCAAAGTAGATAAACAGACGTAATCACGTCATTGATGATGATATATTAATCTTTTAATTCATGAGATCATTGTGAATATGTATATTTAAAGTTATATAAAAAGCTTCTATCGTAAAAACAAAGAAATTTATTTAAAAACTTCACTTGTGTTTTATATTCTCTTATATTAGAATTATATCATTAATGCGCAGCAATTATAGTTAATAGTTTAATGCTGCTGCTTCGTTAATTATTTCAGTTTACATGAGTTATCTCGTAATATCTGTTAATATGGAAACCTATAATAGTATTTTGCACATTCTACATATAATATTTAATAAACGTGAGTAAGCGCTCTCTATTTGACCAACACAATTCAATTTTATAAATACTGGCCAACTCATCTCTAGTTTTGTTATTGTTGCCTATGATTAACTGCACTATATATGTTAAACAATTAAATGCGCGAAATATTTGCACCATCACATCGATGGTTACAGAAAGCAAATTAATTCCATTACTTCAGCAAACAGTGTGATTAGATAGATAGTTCGAGAATCTTAAATTAATTTTAAAAAATTGATACGTGCACTGTTGAATGCACGGTATTTTTTACGATGTCTATAATAGAACGTAACGTACGTTGAAAGATTTGTTATTACTTCTACAGTTACTTCGACTATTAATTTCACCATTATTTTCAAGAACATCATGGATGTACAGTATACAGACATTTATAATCTATGTCATCATTTCAAGTTATCAATAAATCTTTGTACCGTAATGAGTTTCAGGGATACTATAAAATTGAAAATTCTTCGTCCCTTTGTTCGTTGAACGCTAAAACCTTTAATTAATCAAGTGAATCGAACAAAACTAACACATTTTTAAAACACTATTCTTGTTTGAATATGCATTATATTATAGCCCGTTGTAGTTTTGTTACACAGACTATATGTGTGTGTGTGTATTTATATAATATATACATGTATTGCATACATGCATACATATGTATATATATGTATGTAGACAAACCCAAGCCATCCTTCATCATTAAGAGGAAATCTGGCAGTAATCAGTGCCCATCCTTTACAGTCAGTGCCTTATCCTACTATAAAACGTAGCCTTGGCCAGTTTCTAATAAACACGTAGAAGATTGCTCGCGAAACGTCAGTAGTTAGAGACAATTTATTATGTATTTATCCCTGGACATTTTGGAGAATTTAATATGTGAGCGCATAAAATGTTAAAAAATACATAGAGAAATAATAAGCGTAGAAGCTTATTTGCACATATAAAGAATTTTCCTTTAGTCTGATATTGTCAAGATACGAGTTATAAATTTATTCTACTATTATTTGACACAACTAAAGCTTATTGTCGCCATTTTCTGGTAGTTAAGGTCTCCAGCTCATAACAAGCGTAGAAATAGAATAATTTTAACCAAACTTTATGCTGTGTACAGTAGGTAATTCTAACGCAAATGTTTTATGAAAACACTTAATTCATCGGCTCTTTTCTTTATCACATATTTCAAAAGTCAACATTCTCTATTGATGTAAAAATCTCATGCATTTGATGGAGGATTGACTGATACACGAGATTTGATATCAAAGCTGACGAAGACGATTGAAGCAGACGAAGCGTGGAACGGGTCAAAGGAAATGTAGGAATGAGGATTGCAAGATTAAGATATGGGTGATGGGTACGTCGTAAAGGATCGATAAGAACGATAACCAGAAGGATGGACGCGGGATAAGCATCCAACTAGGCGCATGAGTACCAGTAAATTCCAGTTTCTGAAAAGTCTATCCTTTAGAATGTATACGGCACAACTAACACGAGCCACTCGAGTCGGGCCAACCTCTTGCAAATGTACCACGTCCAAGCAGAAGAGTAGAGTAAACCGTAGAGTCTTTTAAAACTTGAACTAGGGAAGCGCTTTGTCATGGAAAGCATGCAGCGTATATGCGAGTGGCCGGTCACTTACCGGTTCTGAAGTTAAATTTTTCGCCAACTAAAATTTCCTTTTAAAAGGAAGTATTTTTATCATATCTACATCATCGTAATATCATCGTCGTACCAAGGGATTTAAGAATTTTACGAGACGAAACAGTTAAAGTTAAAATATTTAAAGTTGTTAAAATATCACGGTACAGTGTATATCTTTCAGGTTTACGATTTGCATTTACAATTGCAAACGGCACAATATTCATTACATTTTCAAAGAAAAAAGTTACTTTTGAGAAAGCAAACAAACTGTGAAATAAGAATTAGCTAGTAAGATCTTTATTTTGCAAAAGTCTGTATATAGAGAAGAAAACTTCAGACAGTAATTTCAGTTCATTGTTACTACTTTAGCATTCAAATAGCTTCAAAGAATACTCAACATTCTAGTCTTCCAATTTTAATATTCTTGTATATGTATAAAGCTGCGTCATACAAAGTCTCTATGGAATTCTTAATGCAGCTGCATTGAAAAGATATTTATGAATTATAGCTGCGCTTCTTTCATGCGTGCGAGCGTTTTAAACTTTTCTTATTTCACAAAATATATCATTTTTGCGTACAAGCATTTGTAACATTTATACAAACCTGCAATATTTCTCAATCTAATTAGAATACATAGAAATATCATTTGTTTGTCACACACAATAAATATATTTTTTGTGCTCAAATCCACATAATAATTATTGTAGCAGTAATACGACATTAACGTTACATTGCACATCGCTGTAAAGGACAATTTCCGATAAATGTGGTAACGGAGTATCATTTCGGTTTTGCGATTTGCAGTTTGCGGCTCTTTTGTTATTTCCGGCGTTGACCATACTACATCCGACAATACACAATATATGAAATATTTGGCAGAAATGAATGCTGATATCACCATAAACCAACATGCTCTGTTATAACGATACGTTGGTCAATGCTTCTTTCTCAAATTATTCACATTTTTATCGATAAGAGCAAGTTCTGTTCTTATAAAACGTCACCTGAGATTTTTTAATTACTTTCGGCCGTTTTCCATTTCTTGACGTTGCATTATTATCAAGATATAAGAATGTATTTATGATACAACGTCCGCATTTTTATTACTAAATAATTGCAATTCAATTTTATATGATATTAGGAATTCGTGCCACGCTGTAAGTAATATATATATATATATAAAGTGGCGAAGTTTGCACGCACGGTTCGGTGAACGACGAGTAGAAAGCGAAAAATGCGGACATAAGAGGATCAGTGGCAGAAATATGGAATGACTCGCGCAAGCCGACGAAGCCGACACGCTTTTTCCTTGAATTTCATTTCATCTTTTTGCTTACTACTTGAGACTATGTAAAGAGCCGAAAAGCAGATTTACCACAAATTGCGGTAAAGAATCAATAGGATATCAATTATACTCTTGATTAATATGTAGAATTTTTATAGCTAGGCTTACGGGCGGTCAAAGTTTTGTATGTAGCTAGCGCAAATCTTTAATAAAGCGAAACTTTTCGCAACAAACTTGAAGACTTTATTCGGTTCTCCAAAATAAAGAATCTGTAACTACGATTTGAAAATTTCACAATCAAGCATAATGCAACAAAGATCAACGAGTCAATGAATTTTATGAAGAATTTCAAGCAATAGCGATTTCTAACAGTCTTCTACAATTTTGTTACAACTCGACACTTTTTGCGCATTCTACGAAGATCGCAAGAAAGTCTGTTTCTCCGTTTTGATAACAATGCACTCGGCGTGGCAGTGAACGATTTATACGATCACTCGCATTATATTTCCGCACACGTTGACAGAAGGAATAGGCGAGGAAAATGGTGCGGAGAGAAGGAGAAAAACGATAGAGGTCAGCGGAGAGGTGGGTGAGTGGTGCTTTCGTGCGAAAGCCGAATCGTTTGCCGAAAGATTGTGGCGCGATGGCGAATTCCTAACTGGCAAACGGACAGAAAAATCAATGCGAAGTAGCGCACGTTTTCGATTCGATCGAGGGTATGTCTTGAGCATTCTCGAACATACGACATTCGTATCCACGCCATCTCTTCTCCTCTGTTCTCTCTGTACCTCCCGTTCTCTCAGGCTCGCGAGAGACAAACGGGGAAGAAATAAACGTAGCTTCGCGAAGTCGCGAAACCTTGGCGGGTCGGTAACGAAAATATAATTTATGTAAAGCATTTCAAATTGTCGGAGTATAGACAGTACAGATATTACTTTAGGATATTGTGAATGAAATGTGAAAACGAATAAATAAGTTTTCCGGGATGACTTCGGGAAACACGGAGGGGGTGAGAGATGATATTGAATGCAGGCGCACGTACTTCAAATATTTACACGTTTATCTGTTTTCTATAAGTTGAAAAATCCGGCGACGGAGATGCTTTCTTTATTTTAAGTCACGAGCGGTAAAAATAACTGCGAATAGAATGCGAATATTGAATAAATTATTGTTACAAATGTTACCTTTTTTTTTTTCTTCGCGTAATATTCTACATACTGTCGACGCTGTATTTTCGGTGAATTATCGTACGTATTCTGTAGTTCGTAATAACGTGAAATTCCGTTATTAAATTTAAAATAAAATTGTAAAATTGACGATGTACATTTTAGTACTTGTACATATTATCGAAAATAATATCGAAAATGTACATACAGAATTGATTATCTTACAACGAAAATGTATTATATTTCGCATAAATTGAATAAGGTACAAGTATCGTATGTCCCGTGCCAGGGTGCATAAATTTTCAAGTAACGGCGAAGAATTACGCCACTGGCCCATCGTTAATTATCGTATTACAGTTGAAGCGCGATTATAAATTGACCTGCCTGAATAGGAGGATCAGGGTGAGTACACGAGCGGTCGAACTCGCCATAGTGGATTTCCCAATCAGCGTCGCCCCGGAACGTCGTACATCTTTTACATTGTCGTAGCCCGAGCTACAGCTAGGTAGGTTCCCATCACATAGGTAGGTGTAGCTCTCGCGATATTAGTTTCCGCGCTCCTCCCGGGGCTAAACCGTGAATTTCGGATGGATCGCGGGACCGCAGAGCGGACTTTGTCTGTGTGGAGGAAGGCCGGCAGCCGGCGGGAACCCTCGTCGACTATACATCGCCTGTAAACAGTTAGTTGTTCTCCGCGGGCTGGTGCCCCGGAGCGTGGAAGTTGACAGTGGACATTAATATCCCATTTGGAGTTGAGAGTTCCGCGGTCTGCGCGCGCGGGGGCATCGTTGCGGCTTCGCGCATTCACCGCAATGGCGTTTAACGCGATTCGATGGCGCGACGACAAACACCAAGAAGGGAAGATTCGGATGATTTCCCGGATATGTCGGGCCATTTATATGCAGAATGTAAATAGGGGACACACATCCTATTTGTTATGCGTTCTCTCGGCTACGAGCTCCTTAATGAATTTTCAGTCGGTTAGCTCCGCGCGAGCATTTCATTTCGATCCACACAGTATCAGTTTCTCGACTGTCGTTTAAATGTCCTGATAAACACGCGTAACTCAACTTGAAAATTCATACTATTTATTCTAATGAATTGCAATATTGTACTAAGGATATTTATTATTTCGGTAATACTTCAGTATAGCTTCAGCACCTGCAAAATCAATAAAATTAGTCTCATTCGGCGCGTTTTTCAACGAGAAACAACTTTTTCCTCCGGCAAAATCGTCGCTCTGCCCCGCGAAGAATAACGGCAGTGCTTCAGTAAGTATTGCCATTATTTCTTTGTAAATTCCTCTAATTTGATTAACAGTGTAACTTACCTTAATATCGATTGAGAGAAGATGTACTTTCAGCTTATTAACCGCGATGGATTTATGGGAGTTGTCAAGGAGAACAGCGGCAAGCGAGTTTTGCAGAATATCCATGGATATCATATAATATACCGCGGTACGAGCTAACGAGGTAATAGAAGTCGAATCTACCAGCGCGATCCTCTCGACATGACATTACATAGTAATATCTTACCAACAGTGAAACTGATGGATATTGACAGGGAAGAGAGCACTCGCGCCAGCGCTTACAGCGGAAGATTATGTTCTATTGCGTAAGTGCGCGTGTTACGCTATTTGCTTTATACTCGCGAATACAGATGCTCATATTGAAGTTACGGCCCGTAAATAGCAAATAGCTCTTCGCACAAGTAACTTTCATCGTGCTGGATGCTAAAGGCAACTAGCGGCACGGAAAGCCCTTAATATCACCTTACGGGATGCGCTGATCCACGATGATCCACGAAGGTGTCGTTTGAAATTTTCGACTCGCCGACGTATATCCGAATTTCGAACAAAGTTACTTTCCCCGAGCCTGGCATCGGCTGATCTCTTCCGGAATTGGTTCGCGAGGAATCGCAGTCGTTGGCCCAGTCAGATGGGATAACTGCTGCGCCGAACGAAGGGATGGCCCAAGTTCCCTGAAAACAACGACGACGCGGATGCTCAAGTAGAATTCGATTTTTCTGCGATTCAACTTAAACGACGTGGATCTCGCGTCCCATCTATTTTTCGGGCGGGGAAATTTCTTCGATTTCGCGGGCGACTTGTATCTGAGCGAGAAAAGAGCCGCCGCGATTCAATGCGTTTCGCTTCCTCACTTAAAGTGGGTACGCTGTGCCGGGGCTAGCGCGTCCAATGCGAAAAGCACGATGGAAAATCGGAAGAAATGGCGGACGATTAAACGGGGAAGAAGCGACTCTCTCGAGAAAAGTCTCGGGAGAGAAAATCGATTACTCACTGAAATTACAAATTAATCTGACAGTTGAATCTGTCATTCGGATGAGATTCCTTACCGACGACAGGAGAAATGATTTCTAGCAATGTATTATCGCGCGCGCGATAATGACTTCCACTTGGAGATGTAACGGGATGAAAAATGTCTGCTTCGCGCGACATTGGTCGTGCGTGCGATTTCACATTCTGTAATATTCACAATTTACATTTACACGCCAATTGAGTTACACTTTTTTTTTTATTCGCATTCTCTATTCAAGATAAATCAAAGCTGTCCGTTCACGTGAAATAGCTGTGAATTGCAGCCGACAGCGTTTCTGGCACGAGTTACCAAGTAGTTTCGCCCGCGCAGAATGTTGCGGCAAACGATTTAATATTCGCGCGTATGGCTCATGAATACATTGTACACATCGCGGCATGCGCGTAATACCTACGTGATTTCATAAGCAGCGCCGGGCCCAAACGCCAAAAGACGTCGGGAGATGGCTAGATAGCGGGATAGGAAATGCGAGCAACTTGGTTTTCGGCACGGATGTGCCGAAATATTCTCCGGAGGAAACCCAGACTAAAATGAAGTAGCGGCGAACGGTAAGGCGAGGCGGAAATGGGGGCAAGGAAGGGACGTGCGGGGATGCGGGAAAGATGAACAGACAGATAAAAGAAGGAGATGACCGGGGAAGGGTGGGAAACGGGTTATAAGTAAAACGGAGGGCGTAGGGCAGCGTAGTGGCTGTCCTGGTACGTGAAACGCGAGAGTCTGCGGTATTTTAATATCTGGCATTCCTGAAACGACCGATCATCCGACTCTACTACCACTATCGCTGCTACTACCACCAGCTCCGATGCTGCTACCGCGATTACTACATCGCTGCAAACATCTCCCTCCCCACCAGCAGCCTTCGCGATTGCAAATAATGACAAACTTTCCTTTTATTATCAGTATCGCACTATTTGCCCCATCGTCCGCTGTGCAATTAGCTGCAATTCCCTTCAAATTATCATAATTCATCCTTCTGTCCTTCTCACACGGAGCTTTTTCTCATAATTACCGAAGCTTCGAATATATCATTTGTGACGATCGTTCCCTCGTTTCTTTTTTTTTCTATTGACCCTACCCTGAGCTGTTTGCCGCCCCTTATACCTCTATCCAGAGAGTGCTTTGACGTCATTCCTTTTCCGTATTTTTATATGTGGTCAACTTTTTTGCAAGATTTTACCTCTTTCTTAAATATCTTTTCGAAAGTTATCGGGCTACTGACACTTGGTAAACGATGCCAATAACGACACAAGATGTGACTCGAGAATTAGAATGAGGCTAAGATTACGTGGTAATTGAACGTTCCATTTTGTCTCAAGACGTATAGTATTGACCATGCTGTGTCCATTTCAGTGTCCACAAACCCCTTTAATCGTCCACATAATCTGTTGGAATTTCAGCCGCGCAGCTGTCTCTCTCTCGCTTCCCCGAAACCTGCCCAGCAAAATATCTCGTCGTCCATCCACCATAGCTTCGGCACTTACGCGCTCAACTCATTTATCAAATCCAATAGGATGCCACGAAACACGATTTCTCTACGTCTTACGTGAACAGCGAGTTCATGAGGCACCATTCAACAGCTCGTGGTTTTTGCGGCTATTGAGATATACATCTCGGTCGAGGCATTGTAACTCGCATTTATCACAAGTGCACTCAGTATAGCGTATAGTTTCATCTCGTACTATGGATAGATGGTTGCTTTATTGAATTAATCGCCCGACAGGTCTATTCATGCCTCAAACTCTGCGGTGCAAAATGATTCTTTTCACGTAAGATAATGTTGCGTCTCGAGCAAGTGAACTAATTAATTCTTTGTATATTACATAATGAAATGTATAATATACTAGAAATAGTTGAGACGGGAAACTTGCAGTCAACCCAACTGGCTAGTTATTTAATTAGTTTATTACAACGTTTCGACCCTATTCTTTGGGCTCCTTTTCGAGTGATCTAAGTCAGTCGTCGAATAAGACATACTAGAAATAAATCGCAGCGTTACACAATGCATATTATAAATAGTATATAGTCATCATAAATATATATATAAACCGATATATAATACAGATGAATGCACGAGAAAAAATTTTTCAAGTTTAACATTTTTTGCTTAAACCTCAAGTCATAAAGAATTCATGTCATATTCTTGTTCCGCGTTTTTGTGAGATTTAATCTTATGTAAAGAACAAAAAAATTTAATATATTTTTTGCCTGTGCTACGTTGAAAAATAAATAGCAGCAAGCGTGACGTTTTTGTATTTTTCTTCATACCGCTTTTACCAAACTCTTCATCTCGCGAGATAAGCAGATGACGCGCGTAGAAACAGATCATGTACACACATGTGCTGTTAAGGTCTGAACGTGGAAAAGGCAGCGGGGAAAAAACACCCCTCCAGTCGTAAAAACGGAACGGGGGGAACGCAAGCGGTTCAATCTTAAGTGCTAGAGAACGCTTTGGGGAAAGGAAGCGAGAATGGATTTTCCTACCTGATTTTCTCGTCGCTGAGAATTGTAACCTTATACGGCAAACGGATCTCCTCGGCCAATTCTTCATTCCATGAACACATTCGCTTCATTCGAAAGTCACGCGATCCGGAGTCGCTCCATGCGCCAAGAGAAGAGCGCTTTTTCAATTTACTTGACAAATCCTCGCAGATTCGCTTAGACTCCCGGTCGAACATACGGACCGTGCGTCCGTGACAATCAATGAGAGAGACAGAGATGGACGCGAGGCAAATGAGAAAACTGAAAGTGAAATATATCACGTCGCGTGATTTTTTTTACGACCGCGCATTTTTCGCCGATCAAAAATAAGCTCCAGAAATGGAAAAAACGTCTGTCCTCTTCTCGATTCCCATCACTGCTTGGCTGTTTTCGCTATCGTCAATTTTCTTTTCAGCCCAAACATTTATTAATTCGTAAATGTAACTTCCTCGGGAAAAAGCTTTCATGTTCCAAACGGAGAATGAGGTACCGGTCAAACCAAAAGACATCTTGAGACGAGAGCCAAGGAGCATGTCAATAATATTAAAAAAGACGAGAGCGACCGATCGGTCATCGGCGCAAGCACATGATTTCAATTGGTCTTCCCCAAACATCCTGCACAGCGAAAAGCATACGAGAAAGCGAGAAATAGCTGAAATGTTGCACATTAAAGTAGACTCTAGCACCATCAATTTAAGGAAAGATACTAAGAATCTTAACCCGATATATAATTCTATTATTAGTTCTTTAACGTGACATCGTTATTTATTTATTTAGTTATCTATTTATTTCTCGTTCCTTCTCGTTCTTTGACCTAGAAATTTTATCACACTGTCACTTTTCACCGGCCATGGTAGACATTGTACATATTTTATTTTGTACCGTTAATTTCATAATCATGACTCAACTTTGTTACAATTTTTTACCGTTCAATTACATATTGCAATGACTCGATTAATTTTTAAGTTAAGTGACTGGTCGAAGATTTAATTTCAATGTGTTATTTACGTATCCACTTGACAAACCATATTTTATTGTACACGTGATATTTGATTGCGTCTCATTTTACACATTACTTTTGTACAATTGGTTTTAATTTTTACTTTTTATTTGTAATTTTATTTGTATCTACGATAAGCGTGTAACTCCGATTATTGGTTTGTTCCTCTTAGAATTTGTGCTTGATAAGGACCCAAACCCGTGATCGAAACGTGGTCGCACGTTATATTTTTAATTTTTAATTTATTAAACAAGTGCCAGTTAAGGTCGACTAAACTAAAAGTATTTACAATTTTTTAAACACACGGCTGTTGATTGCTATTTCGAGAAGTATAAAACATAAGAAATGTAAGACGTTAACAGAAATAATGATAAAAATTATGTTTGTTTTCGCGGCAATTATTGTGGCTGCAATATTGCTTTAGTGCTGCCGAATAAAAATAGAACAGGCAGCGATGGGAATGTTACATCAACTATCCCCCAGTCTTCATCATATTCCCGCCATAAAGGACATTACCAGTTTGCGTGCTAATGCTGCGGATTATGGCCGGATAATTTCTCACCGCGATCGAATTGCGGTCCATACTGGTTCCTGTTTTTGTTTCGCCCTACCGTTCCTGGCTGGCGTATTCATGATACATACACGTCTGCATGAATAATCTAGTTGCAGAGGCACACACGCAGTGCGTTTTCAAACACTCTCTAATATCGCGCGTAGATTGTACTCGAATCCGCGGATATATGGTCGCGCTTTACGCGCGAGGAGAAGCAGGGACAACGAGAAAATACAAAATAGCATCGCGCGGGGACACTGAAAAAGCGCTATACGGTGGGCGATTTTGGCGGAGCGAAGAGTACTGGAGTGAGAGCTATCGAAAGAGAGAAACGAGCGAGAGTCGGCGAGACAAAGCGCGCTCGAATGTACACGGATTATCAGAAGAGCCGTCTAGGCATTCCAATTCGACATAGCCGCTTGACCCGGCGATCGAATTCCAATCAGCCGCCTCTAAATCCAGCCCCCGTTCGACTCCGTGTATCGAGCCACCTCCCTCCTGCCTCACGCATGGACCCCCGTTTGGCTCCGCGGTGAAGCGATCTCGAGAAGATTAGCGGCGCTGTGGTGCGGTTCGTGTGTCTGCTTTGGGATAACGATCTATGATCTTCGGATGTCAGCGTTCAAGGTTCGCCGAGAGGTAGCGCCGCTCCCCGATCCGGGGGGATCCCGCCGAAATATCGTCCGACGGGAAAGAATCTGCAGGGAATCGCAATTAGCCCTAGAGGCGTGACCTTATAATGAAGATTGAGGTAAATGAAGAAATGATTTCGAGAGGTTTCATTGAGATAAAACGCAGAAAGGGGAACTTAAATCTGTAGATTACTTTAGAAAAGAAGAAAAGAGAAAATTAAAAGTAGTAATGGTATATAAAGAGAAAACAATTCTATTGACCTTCGTAGTGCGAGAGGAAACCGTGCTTCTCGTACTACTCATTTTGTAGAAAATCTTTCTACCGTAAAATATGTGAGTGCGGTAAATATATGAAATCGAGTTAAAATTTTCTAGTCAGCTACGGGGACATTAAAGCAACTGAGCAGAAAAGCTAGAGCTTGACTGCTGGTGACCAGGGCAGTTAGGAGAATAAAAGTACGTTAAATGGAATGAAAAAGTGGACGAATTTTTAATTTAAACTTTATGGTGAATGTGTAGAATGCGACGAATTCACTTTTATTAACGCCAACTAATTTTAGCTACACCACAATATTAACACCAGGCTTTGGTCCTATAATAATGTTTTATAATTAACATTCTTGCTGGATAGCTTTCAAAATAATTTTATCAATTGACTACCTGTCATTAATGACGTTAATTTTCGTATCGCTGAGCCATAATAAACATATATCACAATTAATCAGTGAATAGAACAAAATGCCGTAGTAATGTGGTGTCAAGGGGATTTAAAAAACATAACTAGAAGAAGTAAAAGTTCATTCGACTCAACAACGAAGAAGCTTCTGTTTCTGGAGCTTTCAAACTTTTTTATTATCTTGTACCTGAGATTCATGGTGAGTAAACGGTAAACTTACCGCAACCAGTACTTTACCCATCCTATTAACTCTTTTTGTGGATAACTCGACTATTCTTTTTAATTATTTATATCTTCCCTCTTCTTCGATCTTTTGCTTTACGCGTGCTTGCAGTAAATTCAAAATCGTCCTATTTTTTATATAGCCAACAATTGTCTTATACTTGATCGAGTTTTGTTAGCCTAATTAAAAATTAAATTATAATCTATAATTATAATTTAATTATACATATATTATTGTGTACTGATAGAACTAAATCAAATATTGGTGTAAAAATATAAAGAATTACGCTTGTACAAAAGTATTTGTAAGTGAAATTACATTGATTTGACTTTATAAAAAATTTTAATAAAGCTGCAATTATAAATTGATTACAATTTTAGTTAATTTACAATTTTAACAAGTTAAAATGTTCTTATAAATTAAATTTCAAAAGCGCCATATTATTTGTTTTAAATAAAGTTTAAGCAAGTTTTTCGCTACTTCAGAAAATTCATCATTATTAAGATAATTTACGTTTACTTTTTCAAATTTTATAGCAAACTAGAATCCCACATAACACCGCATTACTAAGGAAAAATTTAATTTTACTGCAAAGTTAAAAATATCCTTATTTCTCAGTTAACTTTAAATGAAATTGAAAACAAACTCGTGTAGAAGTTTGAAAAATTTAAAGTCTATTTGATAAGATATTTAATATCAAAATATAAACTCGACATTTGCCAAAGAACGTTCATGTTCAAAGAATCGATGTATTGAGACTTTAGCTGATCGTGTAGGAACTGCTGGCATATTTTTTATATTATATTGTACATGAGATAAAGGAGAAACAAGGAATCACAATTTTATACCGGTCGGTGAAATAATTCGTTTGCCCGACGACGGACGATCCGTCTTTCACCCTCGGAATCACGCGTCCTGGATTCTCCCTACCGGGGCCCAAAACTTTTAACGGATCCAATCGTATAATTCACGCCACGAGGTCCTGGCACGAGTGCGATTTGTAATACTCTAGAAACGGAAATACCACTCCACGTGGCAGCTTTGCTTTATTGATGTCGACTTCTTAAAGTGTTGAGACAAACCGTTACCTCTGATTACAAAGAACCAATCCATTTAAGGAGTAATCTATGCTCTTTGACAATGGCGTGTGATATGTGTACCCCCCCCCCTCTCTCTCTCTCTCTCTCTCTCTCTCTCTCTCTCTCTCTCTCTC
>NW_011967240.1:4063876-4069301 GCF_000949405.1 Vollenhovia emeryi | reverse complement strand
CTCTCTCTCTCTCTCTCTCTCTCTCTCTCTCTCTCTCTCTCTCTCTCTCTCTCTCTCTCTCTCTCTCACTCTCTCTCTCTCTTTCCGTTTCTCCAAAAATCGAAAATTCTTCTTTAGAAAAGAATTAATTTATTTTAAAATATTATACGATCTTTTGCATAATATTGTAAAGGACATTAAGATAAATTCAACGAATTATTGAAAATACCACTTTTATAGACATTTAGCATAAAATTTGCAGCCTCACGTAAAACGTAAAACGTATCGATTAAATGGATATCAATATTTTTCCTTTATAAGCTCTACTATCTAATGGTACTCGGTGTAAAGGATTATAAAGTTAATGAAATAAAATGTTGAAATAAAATGTAAATTATTTTGAAGAATGTATTTAGCACACATCCATTAGTTTCCTTATGATATCAATGGAAGAGCGCAATGGAGAGAGCACATATCCGTAGTGATCCAAGTCCGACACTGTTCGACGTATCAAAATTTATGGTTCCCCCGGCTAGAGAAGGGCTCAACTCAGGTAGAGAACGGCGATAATGGAGCTCTCCGCCTGCTTCCGGTCGAAAACAAGACTGAGACGTACATATGTCCGAATAAGATCACGAACGAAGAACCTTTCACGTGTAGCGCAAGAAGGAAGAAAAACTCATTTCGTTTAATCCACCTTATTGCTTGTTCATCTTGGAATAACCGCTGTGGCGGATCAAAAGAATTTCCACCGCTGTTACATGCGAGCATACCTCGGCTCGATTAAAACTGGATTTTGTATTCTTTAACTGATTGCGAGCAGATAATTTGTGCGTTTTGAATCCACCAGTAATCCTCAATCTCTCACATTGCAAATTGAACAATAAAGTATAGTAAAGGATAGAGATTGTGCTATATTCTTAACGAAATTACGACACTATATCTTCATGCTACCAGCAGACTTTATTTGATTCTTGTGGCTAGCGGGTATATCCCGTTCCATTGCAATAAAGATATAAACGTGATGTCTTTATCTTAATGCTCTCATGACGTCGATTAATTCTATTCACGTTGAATTTGTCTCTTAACGCTATTCACTTTTTTTTCTATTCTATTTCCTTTTCCGTCCTCCTACCGCGAGCTTTCTTCCCTCCTTCACGTAGATCGCTTCGTTTCTTTCCAAATACCACGTGACCGAAATACTGAAAGAAAACGTCTCTCCAGATACGATCCCCTCTAGATATATACGATGCAGCCACGTCTGCGACTAATCTGAGAATGTCACGAGCGTTTGCGGTTCTTTTTGCTCGTTTACGCTTAGCCGCAGTTTCTGTGACAAAAACTGCCTATATACGTTCAATTAATCACAAGAGGCTGACGTTAATGATGATGCCGGAGTGTGTTGGATTAAAAATTCATAATGCCTCGGCGAACACATAAACTCTTTCGCTACCGCGATGCAGTCGCTGTGTTTCAAATTAAATCTATCGTGCATGCACAATGGTGATAATGCTTTAATGGGCAGCGCGCAATTTCTAGAAAATCGATAGAGGTTGATTTAAGCCTCTTTCAAAAAATTTGATTTTGAGAGAAAACTTATCTGCGCGCGCGTGTGTGCGTGTTCGAATTCTTCCTCCCTTAAGCGAAATAACCTGTACTTAAATTTTACGGCTGGTGTGTATGCTCTCATTTCTTTTTTCTTTTAATATAATTCCAACTTCCAAATT
Organism: Vollenhovia emeryi; assembly: GCF_000949405.1. Lineage (NCBI taxonomy): Eukaryota > Metazoa > Arthropoda > Insecta > Hymenoptera > Formicidae > Vollenhovia > Vollenhovia emeryi. The sequence goes on along the minus strand of NW_011967240.1, from coordinate 4,067,595 downwards.
GTTTGGAAAAGTAACTAATGAAATTTTCTGCACAACTATGCACGTGGCCGAGATTTTAACTTAAAATCTATCTTCGCGGTTCGAAATATAATTAGACGGAGTAAGAAGATTTAAATAAGAGGATTCAGTACAAAAATTGTACGGATTGTTACCACAAAATTTACTTAAGATATAAATATAAAAAGTATGTATTATATGTATATAAACTGATTATTTATATACGCAAATTACAGAGGAGCTCATTATAAAATTATCAGCGCCATTAGCATTATACATACTTTCCTTCTTTATTTTCTCGGTTTAAAATAGTTTTTTCGGGAATAATTTTAAATACTTTACATCTCACCATATTATGCATTATTTATCATGTAAAAGAGATACAATTACCGCTCGAATTACGTATTATAAATAACTACGGTGAATGTACTATACACGTAAGATCGTGTGTACCAAAACGTGATACCGATAGCGATATATTCGCCATTGTATATGCAATACATCGGTGTTTTGGTTCAAAGCGAGATGGTACTCAACCAATTTCGGTACTACTTATCAGATACTACTGCGTATACGCTATTATAATTCGTAAGCGAAGTCCTTGCGAACGGTGATATACCTGATGTTTGCATCAAACCTAACCGCTGTCTATACTTTTTTTTTGCTAATGATTCAATATCTGATACCTGAGCATATAAGGCGCTACATCGAGTAAATTTTTATGTAGGTATAAACAGAACGTATATGTGACTTAATGGTATTGACATCTCTGTATTATCTAACTGTACTCTCCGTTAAAGATATCTTTTCGCGTATCTTTTCACGTTACTAAATATCCTTTTACTTGCCGATGCTTCAACAAGCTCGAAATTGAGTTCCCTTAAACATTTGCTACGAGTTTGTTATATTTTTCACAAAATTGTTTCAGATATCTCATATATTATATTTTGAAATTATATCATATGTTATATTTTATTTATAACATAGTAATATATTATTAATATATACATATCCTGACGCTGAAAGATATTATTCTTTGCCAGTAGTTATTTATAAGACATATAATGGAATATATAATAATAACGTTAAAGGACAGCCTACCGTAAGTCGAATATCGAAATGTTCCTTATCACTGTACAAACCTTTCCGGAATTATTCGATTTCGTGAGATTTCAGAGGACAGAACCATACTGTGTACAGTTACACTGACAGCCAAGTTGACGTAACATGTGCCCAGAAATTGGTTCGATTCAAGCCATCCACTATCACATGTGTATATAGGAGATAGTGTTATCGTAGAGCCTTCAACCATGTTGGTACGCGACCGTACGAAACTCTATGAATACATACCGTAAGTTGGGGTGAAATTGCTCCAGCAGGCTTATCTTTGCGACAGCGTGGAAGGACGTTTCCGGGCTGTCTGCCCTCCTAAGAAAACAATTAGAGGGACGGCGAGCACTTTGCAAACACAAAAACTCTTCTACGTTTAATTGATCGATTGGTTTTGAAAAATTGATTCGATACGCAAACTGAAACCGAGCGGGGAATGAGAACCATTGCAGTTTCATGAATTGAATGCTACGTACAGACCACTGAGAATGACGTAATTGTAAGAACAGCGCAGTAGCGTAGCATTAAATTAACGGTCTCGCGTGCCGCACATAGCAGCTCCGAATATACATTATCTCTTTACGTTTAGATACAGTTACGTGATATGACACATTCATCCAGTTGCATGATAATTGATACTACTGCGTTAATGTATGCACAGTGTGTCCAAACAATTGATACTGTTTTCAGATTACAAGAATCGATTATTCATTATTTAAATTTACGAGGCTTACTTCAATTCTCTTAACTTCTTTCAGTATCTAAACACCCCCGGGATTAACAAAGTATTGAAATATTTTTGCGTCGGACAATATCACCGCGGTTTTTCTTAACATTACAAATACACTGGCAACTATTTAGTTCTATTGGAAATATATTACGTTCGGAATAAGTTGAAAAATAAACGGAAATGCCGAACGAAATAATAAATGCTCGTAAAAGCGATATTACCGTCGCCATCTTCGATCGTACACACCACATTGTATTGCGCTTCCTTGCCACGAAAGAATAATTCTATCGACTGGTAGCACGTCTCGGTTATATTCAACTTTGTAACTCGGTGGATATTAGATTTGGCCGAAGATATTCTCACCTTCGTTTCTAGGCTGGGCATCGAAAGCCGACGGGGTGTCTCACTTTTCTGAAATTATCATCACTTCACAATAGTCGGTATTTGGTGCGTGCATCTCACGGCAGCGCGAAAAACACGCACTGCCGTAGCGATGAAGCACGGAGATTAAACGGTAACTCGGAATATGCGCTCCACAACGCGTATCCACACACACGGAGACTAATTAAATTCAACGCCGAAAGGGCGGCAAATGCATAACGTAACGTCGAGCGAGTAGCGTAATAAAGTGCAACCGAATGGAAGAATCCTGTCAGAGTTAGCTGCGTTCGAGAAATTTACTTTAAAACGCGCGCTCCTTCTCTTCGCCCCGCCGTCGGAATACTACGATAAAATTCAAGCAAAATTGCTCCTTGTTAGAGTTCAAACAAATTCCTACGCTTCGCCTGTTTTGCTATGAGGCGTGCGCGCGCGAGACGCGTCGGGGAAGAAAATGAGTAAACCGAGAGTTTCTCTAAAACTCCTCGGTCCAGTAAATGCCTTTCTCTTTTCTCTTGCAATCGATGCAAGAGAAATCCACCTCGCATATTTTCATTTCCCCATCCCCCTCTGCCACTGTTGCGTTATGTAATCATGATACCGTGTTTACGTGGAATATTGAAAAGCCCATCGATACGATTAAGCTCGAATGGAATGCAATTCGATAGAAATATCAGAGAACAACCGACATTGGACGACTCGGCAAACATTTCCCTACAAATACTAACAATAAGTTACATAAAGCTTATTGGTTCTTCATTAAATATTAAATTTCGGTATTAATTATATTACGCAAATGCATTGTTACGTACATACAAATGTACTTAATATATAAATAATTAATGAGTCCTGTAAAATACTCTAATAATTCATTATCTTCTGATTATTGGAAATTACTGTTATTGCGATATCGACGCTATCTGTCTCTATGATATATGTAAGGTCTTCGAAGATCTCGCGCGAGCGGCGCAAAGTTATCTGCCGTTTTTCTTGTACGGATATTATCTCAGGAATTTAACTCATAACTTTCTTGCGCATCTGTCCTTTCACTTAATCTTCCACCTGCCTCTTGTAAAATTCGTTAAGAAATACCAGTTAAGATCTTTATCGATATGACGAATGTCTTTCTAAGAATCGCCGGACTAGCTGCCCTCATAAATAGAGACGTAGATAAGGAGGGAGATTCTATTTATCCGATTTAATTGTTTTTCGCAAGATTAATATTCAAGAAACGCTGCCACTCTATCCGTTTTATTCGCTGCCGCGATCATTAGTTGTATCGTACGTGTGTAGAGAAAAAAATATGACAAGGAAACAATAGAATAAAGTCAAGATTTACATTTTAAGGGGATGCTGGAGTGATTCTGCACTTTCGCACCTTTTGCACTTAAAACTGTCTGTTTCGTGGAAAGATTTGTGTAATACACAAATTAAATGGCACGTGTACAGATGATCGAAAGCAGCTTGCTATTCCGGCTAAATTAAAGAACAATATGACATCACC
>NW_011967240.1:4033275-4063860 GCF_000949405.1 Vollenhovia emeryi | reverse complement strand
AAATTAAATGGCACGTGTACAGATGATCGAAAGCAGCTTGCTATTCCGGCTAAATTAAAGAACAATATGCCATCACCGAAACTAAGTTTGTAAGTCTAATAAAAAATAATAGTGAGCAACACATACATACAGTACATGTAGTATGTGTGTTGCTCACTATTATTTTTTATTAGACTTACAAACTTAGTTTCAGTGATGCCATATTGTTCTTTCATTTGGCCGGAATAGCAAGCTGCTTTCGATCTGTACACGTAAGCCATTTAATTTGTATATTACACAAATGTTTCCGCGAACTGACAGTTTTTAGGTTAGAAAGGTGCAAAAGTGCAGAATCACTCCAGCATCCCCTTAACTGTGCCGCTATATAAATTCCGGCGTGGAGATACTCTAGCGGCACTTTCGCGCCAGCTTCACCATTAATACCGGGTGTCGCATACGTGTAGGGAAAAATAGGCGAAGCGTGCCGTGGGTTACCGCCGAAAATGGATCTACCTTGGTCAGCGCTCCTGCCACCCCGACCGCGACCCAAAGATCATTCTTCCCTATTGCACGCGCTGATCTTAAATTATCGCTCGTTGCTTTGCGTACAGGAAAGCACACTCGTGGGACGCGATCGCTTTGATTTATCGTTACAGTGAACGCGGCACGTAGGTACGGCGACGAAGCGATGCAATTCGTCACACGGCGACGTCCTCGCTATCACAAAGAGGACAGGCGTCGGGCGGCATTCTTTCGCGTACGCCGCGCAAAGGTGTTTCAACGGCGACGAGGGCCGCCCGACGCTTCTGTCTCGTGACGTTGAAGCAGTACCGGGCCCCAGAAATTGAAAAATATAAGCACCGCAACGCGGCGCCTCGTTTCACGACAACGGGTCGAAGCGTATTAACCACCGCCGAAGATGCTTGTTCACACGCCTCGCTCGTATTTCTCCGCCCCTATCGAGAGCGTGTCCTATTATTTTTTCGTTTATCGTATGCCTTCTCGATCCGATAAATTGCGGGGTAGATCGGTAATCGTGGAGTACATTGTTTCTTCCGACTTGTCGCTGGAATATCCTACGCGCCTTGCTAATTGTTAACGTTAATTACAATAACATTTTATTTAACAGAGGATGCGAAGCTTTGTTTTAAAAATAACTTGGCTGTAACGTAAAGATTAGCAATACACTCAATAGGTGTACATACATTTAAATAAATATGAAATCAATCGTGCTTTTCAATTTTTACAAACAAATTGAAAAAGTTTTTTAGCGGTTTTTAGCGCAATCAAACTTCTGATTGCGTTATGTGTATAATTGATTGGATTTTTACGTTATATATTTAAAAAGAAATTTGTCATTATACATATATTCTGCGCGTATGAATTTATTTACAATTGTTTTATTAAAACGTCAGAGTTCTCTCCATAACGCTTGTTTTTTCGCGAATTATATTTTTCACGCAGCGAGAAAATTAAATTAATGTCTCGCTATGGGTCTTGCAATCTGTAGGCTGCATCATTCATACCTTCTGTATTGATTTTTTCATGTAATACACTAATGTACAGACCTATATTAATCAACCATTAGGCTTTCTTATTTGAAATGTATGTATTATTACTGGTATTAAGAAGATAAGAAAAAGGCCTTGGCATACTTTCCACAAACATGAAAAGACTTATGCTACATCTTAGTATCGAGGCATTAATAATTCTTAAATTATAAATGACTGAAAATTTAATGATACTAGAAAGTGAATTGAAGAAGCTTAAATCGACAATGAGATTTTGCCACATTTTACATTTTATTTTTAATTTTACATATGTATAGATGTGGTAACAAAGATATAAAATTTTCTGTTATAAAATTGTAGCAAAGATTTTGAGAAAACTACGAGCTACAGCTGTATATCTTGCCCTCCCTTACCTGTCAACAAACGATCTCGCATTGGCAATTAGAAAATCGTGACACATTGCAAAGTATAATATTTCGATATTGTCTATCCCCGAGTCTCTTCTACCCAGTGCCGTCCCGTTTTACCACAATGCGCGAGCAACCCTTTCAGCTTTATCACGCTCATTCTGCGAGTTCTATATCGTCATCTGCAGCACAAATACGTTTTACGTCGTTTCCGTCCTACTCCACGTGTAACTCGCTCGCCAACGCCAGGCTCTCGCGTGGGTTTCCACACGACTCTACGTGACAAAAACTAAAAAATATAGCCACCATACCGTTCGCTGTTTCGTTGAGGGTGGATCGAGGGGTAGATTCGCACGAGACGACCTACATCCATTCTCCTTATCCTCCCGTCTAACCCACGGAAAACCACGGAAGACCGTTTCCACCGCGCCTTAATCCCGTTTTCCGCGATAAAGGCGGACGCTCGTGACCCTTTCTTCCTCTTCTTCGTGGTTGAAAAATTGAGAAACAGTGAATACGTCCGCGAAGAAGAGGATAAATGTTTTGTGCCACGGTGCAGGTAACGCGGTTATCGACCCATAGAAGCGGCAAACAGATGACGTCCTTTCACACGCTGATACTTTTGCATCTACAAAGACTGACACCATCCTTCGAAAATTTTACCACGCGTCGCCGCGCTAAATCAACTTTAGCTTCCCCCCCCCCCCGCGGGAATTACAAAGCTCGAACACAATCGTTTCGTCTTGCAATAAATACATTAATCTCTGCCTCGTTTATAAGAAAACGAGATAAATCAAGATCACGATTGAACTTTACGACTGCTTTAATTCTTGCTCTACTTGCGTATATCCAGTAACGTATTCATGATTATGTATAATTAATACGTTGACAAGTTTCCTCGTGCGCAATATAAACTTGCGGTCTCGCGTAAAATCACAGTACATGAAGGCAAAGCGGAAAGGATGTTAGTATTGTTTCAATATCGGTGTTAGGTCGCTTTACGTAACTGTCGACGAACCATGTCAACGAAATGAGTCTCGGATTGGGGATGAAAGTTGATAAAACTCGGATGATGAATGATGCTCGATCACGTCACGCCGCCTCCGCTGTGTGCGCGTTCAATGAAGAGGACAAAATTAAAATGAATCGTACCCCCACAATGAGGTACGCTGTCAATGGCCGAGACGATATTCCCAAACTTTTAATTAAAGGCGACTTCGAGAAAAAAAATTACCAAGAGTTATTCATGCCGCGAGCACGCGATAGCTTTATTCACGCACGCGCAAACAGTGGCGCGGGGAAAATACGGCTTTTTGTGTTTTTTTTTATTATTGAAAAGTTGGGATTGCGCGACTATGACGTTCATTGCTTTCCCACGCTACATGCCCGGCGAGTGATAATGGACTCCATGCGGGATCCATTTAGACGCGGACGTAGATTATTACACGAAATCCTGAAATTTGCTTGAGCTCGCTAAAATATGTCGGATTATGTTAGGATTTCGACAGTGGAATAATGGATACGCCACGCTTCGTCACATTACATCCGAATTTACTACATTTCGGTGGAATGGGTACACTTAGGATAGAATATTCAGATCGGCGAACACTCGTGAATTCCGGTATAATCTAACCGCGTTCTCCGATTCATATCTTGCTAAGCTAACGGCCGGCTGTTTGGAACCCTAATGTACTTTGACATTTTGTGGCAAATACTAATATAGACGCGATCATTCATTTAGCATGCACGGCGGTACGAACTATGCGCGCCTAATATGATAATGGCGTCGTAATTACACGCTCGGTGCAAATGGCAATTAAACAAATGATTCAGTTTGTCTCTTCGTACGCTAAAAACCTGTCGGAAAGTGTACTTGGGCGTACACAATGCAGATATGTATTAGTAGGTCAAATATGTTAAGTTCTTTATATCCCGTACGCACAAAGGAAGAAATGCGAGTGTAACGAGTTACGTGTATTTAGTAGACCCTATGTATATTACCCGATTGGCTGAGGCGATTAAGTACTGATCACCTCGAGATACCAAGTATTGGTTATTCTGCCCGGTTTTTCCCCGAATCGTTTTATTTTATTCCGCATGAAAGTTTCGCCGTATTATTCCGAATGCAAATTCTCCTCCGCGGCCGCTAATAAAGCCTAATATTATGCAACCATATGCATTATACATGCCTGCGTGGCGTGCGCGTATTACCCGCTCCTTGTTCTATTATTAATTGCGCTTAACATTTACTTTTGATATTCTCGCCTAACAATGACATTGCGACGAGAAAACTTGATTCTCGGGGGCGAACGTTCTCAGCAGCAAATCGGGATATTATCCGATAGCACGGCTGTATTATGCTTTATATTCCTATACTCATTGTGCTCCTATTATAAGTAATAGCCTAGCGAACACAATTACATTTCACGCTACGTAGCTACACGGTGGCTGACGTGTAAAATACAGGTTAGATGCAATTTTACGCTGTGGCACATAACGGCAGTACGTCACGCGAGATATAATTCATTTCGTATCGTATTCATATTTAATTTTTCCATGTATCACATGTTCGTATTAACAACTCCCGTCTCCGCAGTATTATCCGCTGTGGTCGGTTTACGCGAATACGTAGCATTTTTCTCTTTTCACAGATATTCCTCTTAAACGCATACACGTTCTATTTCACTTGTCACAGCTGAAAAGGATTAGATAAAGATGACACACTTTTTTTATGCTGTTTACATAAATAGTATAAATGTTAACGTTGCTTCCCTCCTTTAGCTCCGCATTTTACATTTGCGCGATAAAACCAGTTCACGTTTCGCGGTTCGAAAAAGAAGAGAGTGCAGAAAATGCGAATGTATGTTTCCACCGGCATAAAGGTTTCCATTGGTTAGATTAGCTAGATCTAATAACAATTTCTGCGCGGGGATATTGTGTTCCAGAATCAGAATCTAGGTAGAATCGTGCAACAAATTGAGCTACGGTCAGCGTTAGCCAAGATTCGTTGGAGACGATTCCAAAGGGGACAAATATGCTCTTTAAAGAGAGTTCAATTATACCAACGCGTAAGTGCGAAAGGCAAATTCGTGTATTTATAACTTTCATTGGACGGTACGCAGCTCGAGATATTCTGTCAATTCGGACAGACAGGGCAAGAAGCTGGATATTATTTCTATTCTCGAAAGTGCGTGCTGGTATACGAAAGAGGACAATGGGTTGCGTTCATTTCCATTAGAAAATAAAGAAGATTGCACGTAGCGACATTTTACAATATAGTCTTATGGGGGCGCTTTTCCGCTATCTAATCCTCTTTGGTCGCAATAAACATTAGCCCGCGGCTGTTTCACGGCTGAACTTTGGCATCGTGATATTGCGGAAGTCTTTCGCTTTCCTTCCGCCATGTTGTCGCGCCGGGAAAATTCTTGCGCGCGAACTTAATGCAGACGCTATCCGGTGATATATTTTCCTCCGTTGCATCTCGGTCTCTAATTCTACGTCCACAAACGCGGCAGGCATTTCCGATTATAACATGGACGTTTACACCCGCGCGCGCGCGCGCGCATCTACGCATACGCGCACGCACACACGTGCGCACACAACGCGTGCGCGTTATACGCGTCAGATATGATGATCGATGAAATGGTAATCGCTTCACTTTGTCCGCAAGTGTGCAATCAGCAGCATGAAGCTAGATTCCACAACCATGCGGATGCAATATGATCGATGAATGTAGCCGGCCATTTATATCGTTATTTATATTTACAATAACCTAACAATATTTATAATAACTTTTTCCAATTTGTCACTTTTCTCCGACGGGTCAAACGATGGCGAGCGTTGCGTATTTTATTAGCGTCGCGTACACACGCTCTGCGCGTAATTTTCGTTCGCAATTGTACATCGATAATGACGGGAAGATACTTGCTCGGGAAAATATGTCGTATCTATGACTCGAAGATGTAAATTTGGCACTCCAGTTGCATACGGATGAGCGATGATAAAATGGAAATCAAACTGTAATTACATCACATGTATCTAACGCACGTACGTGGCACCACGTATCGTGGAAATTCGTTTTACATTATAAATATGATTCCTGCGATATCTGCAGTGTCCCCAATGACACCCGAAATAAATGGCATTATTCTAATGCGTTTGCACATAACACACCGATTACCGCGTCGTATCGTAGAGATCGTTAAAAGCTGTCACAGCTAGTTCGCTCCCCACGGCGAGCCGTTTAAATATATCGCGCCGCGAACTTTCATCTTGGACGAGGAATCGGCGCGCTTCGCACAACTGGCGTATCGCGGTGTCGTGGCAACTTTATTACCTGCACAAATCTTTATGGCAACCGAAAAATAGATCGCGCGTATCGCTCGGGATAGAAACAAGATTTGCTGCGGCGCTACGCGCTCGGCAATCGGTGTATTTTCGGTCGTACATGACCGCGCCGCCGCCGGCCGATGGTCGTCGGTATCCTCGTCCTCGTCGTCGTCGTCGTCGTCGTCGTCGTCATCGTCGTTTTCGTTTACGGGCGTTTTAACACGTTCGCCAGAGGTTTCAGTTGCACCCGATACGGTGATCGATGGGGCGCGGCGGCGACGGCGACGGCGGCGGCGACGAGTCACTGCCCAAGCCAAGCCTGGCTTCAACGAAGACCCGGTGATTTTCTCTATTTATATTTTACGGCGCGCGTTCATCCCCTATAAATAGTGCGAACGGATAACGTTGGAACGGCGAGGCATCCAAGGGCCAACAGCGAAGGCACGAGCATCACACATCTCCGCATTCCCGCACGTACGTACATATACACGTGCTCGTGGCACGTGCACGCGCACACGTAGGGGCCGCGCGTATTTACGCGAAAACGATGCTCGAAGACGTTGAGTCACGCCAACCTGTAGGTCTTCGCCTGATAGGCGATTCCGTAACTGCCTATCTGCAACCTATTTACCTTCCGGTTCACGTAATAGCTACCCTCTCGCATATATATTTGCGGGGCTGAGAACAGGACGCCTGGGAGCCAAGAGAAAAACCTTACGACCTCCTTCTTCCTCTCTTTTCTTTCTATCGCCCCTCAGGAATCGCAGTTCCTTTTTCTTAACTCGCAACAAGATGGAGATATGTGCGCCATGGCTCGTTGCCAAACTATTATTCGTAAGAAACATAAACGTAAACTTGTACTACAGCTTCAGCACGTTGAGTGAAAAGCATGGTATTCGTGAGTAGTTATTATTAGGCTTTCACGGCACAATTTATATCCGTCGTCCATCAAACATTGAAACAGTGTCATGTGATTACTGGCCAGGTACTCACGATTAACGGGGATGCGTGTAAGGAATTTAGGTAAAGCTACTTTTCACATTTAATATTCAAATTCAATCGGGATTGCAACAAAAATTTATTACGCACGCCGACACGAACACGTGCCTTCTTACGATCGAATGCAATTAATTATCACGTTATTGGTGTAAATTAAATTTTACATTGGTAGAGCGGTACCTGATCTAATGAGAAAGATAAACAGCGGTTATTCACTTCAATTTCTGATATGGAAGCTATTTGATCGTGCACCAATTTCAAATAGGTGTAGGAAGCATATTAGTCGGGAGATTATGCATTGAGGCTATGCATGTTTGACGGTGGTAATCGAATTAACTTCCATTCGATTCTAAAAGGAACCCGTTCGCGTGATGGAAGCCTATAGTCGCGTCGAAAGCAATATCGTGTCGATTCAGGGAACAATACGATAATTGATCGAACGCACAATAGATGATATTGCCAGCATCCCGTGACTCTTATCAAGCTCTTGAAAACCAATTCGTTATTCAGCTTAGCTCCTTATACAAATGTCAATGGTATAATCCCTTATTTTCTTGCGCCGCTCGGACCAGCAGCTTTTGTACTCCACTGAAGCGGATTACCGCCCGATGGATGGATTCAGTTATCGAGTGTCATCGAGTTAGCGGTGCAAAGTCGATACAGGCTTGCCTTGTTCCCGACGCTCGCTATTTTCCACATTAAATATACAGAGTGTCGCAAAATGTGGCGTGTGCATCGGGAGAAAAGGGCATTTGGGCAAATAATCTTCTGAAATGCAACTTTCGAGTTAGAAACGATAGAAGCTCCGTCGAGACATTTGGCGATTTCGCCTGCGATAAACTTTAGTCCAACAGAGAAGACTGTTTAAGGGGACGCTAGAGTGATTCTGCACTTTTGGCACCTCTTGCTCCTAGAACTGCCAATTCGTGAAAACATTTGTGTAATATACAAATTATGTGGCTTTTGTGGACAGACCGACAGTGCCCCACTATTCAGATTAAGTGAAAGAACATCATGGTATCATTGAAATTAAGTTTAGGAACTTAACAGGAAGTCTATTCACTTGAATAAGTTATAGGTTACCTAACCTATAACTTATTCGAGTGAATAGATATTTTGTTAGGCTTCTAAATGCTGTTCGCTGATTTAGTCCGAATAGTGGAACACTGTCGGTTCGTACACAAAAGCCACATAACTTGTATATTACACAAATGTTTTCACGAATTGGCAGTTCTAGGAGCAAAAAGGTACCAAGAGTGTACAATCACTCCAGCGTCCCCTTAAGATTTAATTTCTTAACATCTCTTAACGTTCGTCAAAAGGTATCGATTCCAATTGCAGTTGACCGCAATCCAAGCCCGGATAACTCCGAAACACTCCGTAGGATTAATTGCAGACGTAAATGATAAATGAACGACCGTCGAATGCAATATCCCGCGCGAATTGCCTGTTGAGCGGGAGACAACGTTAAACACATATTTTGTACCAAAATTTGCAGCTTCTATAAAAAGAAATCGAGATATCGCGTGTCTTGATTGATGCTTGGGCGGCCGCATCGTTCGACGAGGTCACGCGAATCCCGAGCACCGCACATGCAACCCCCGGACTGCATGTGCACCGTCCGCAATACACACCATGCATCGAGTCGAGGGAGAGGGGTATATAGATGTGCATAATTACGAAGGTGATGTCGGAGTCGAGGGGTCATATTCGGGTCGTTCGGGGCGTGTATGTATGCCGATGTATTCGAAGAGTGTACCCACCGCCCGAACACAATGGGCTACTTTGGAAGATTACTTTCTACGTGCATAAAAGAAAGGGAAACGTGGCCAATTTCCGGCATACTCCTCGCGGCGCGCGGATAAACGTTGCTCCGTGATTAATCGCTTCAGCGCTCAGTGAAATTCGCGTCATCCATGTCAACGAGTTATGCGTACGATACGTTACACTTACATCGACGTATCGATTTTATAAATTGCGTAAGTTTGCTTTTCGCAGCTATAAACGCTACGCAAGGCTGTCGCTGCGTAAATTATTAACGACCGACGTGACGAGTTTTCCAGAAATAATTCCTTGCAAATTTAGCCTCTGGTCATTGCGTTATTTTTTTTTTTCGCGTAATGGAATATTCAGCGTCCGTGCTTAGCCTTTTATACGTACATAAATTATTCCTCTTTCTTAAAACGCTGATAATTGATATTGGCCATTGGTATTGATTAATTGATAATTAAAGTTTTATCAATTTTACCAAATCATTATCAGGCTTTCAATCCGAAATGCCTTACATCTTTCATAGAGTAGAGTGAATCAATCGCGTGTGGCAATTTTTTATGTAAAGACAATTTTTAGCTTTTCAAGACATTATTGTGTATTCATCGCTCGGAACAAAGTCGTATGTCACGTGTCATTCCACTAATTGTACAATTCTTTAGCTTGTCGTTAACTTTAAGTGTCGTGCTATTAAGCGCGAGGAACATTTTAGATGGACGACGTTCAACAAATCGTAGAGATATAAAGGGTTAGGGATATTTATAGTCTACACGGGGAAAGGCGCGAAAGATGAAAATCAGACCGTGACAATAAGAGCGCGCAATTATGCAAACGGGATTATGTCTAATCGTCGATTTCCTTGATTTTTATCGGACCACCCGCTTGACTGCGTCCCCCTCCGCCATTGAAGACGGCGGGGTTAGCTTCATAAATGGCCGTAAAAGTTCTTTTTAAGCGGGCAACTTTTAATTTCGAGTTGACGTTCGCTTTAACCGCCGTAAAGAAGGGTGGTTTAATATCGCCGGGTCGCCAGTACAACTGGGGAAAGTATAACTTTAGAAAGCTGGTAAGCGAAATTTCCCCGCCCGAAAAAGTTGGAGTTTGCCGCGCGAATTTCGCCGCTGGTGACCTCCTTTTTTATCCCCCCCTCCCCCTCCCCAACCCCCCCTCAACGCCATCGACCCCTCCCGGAAACTCTCTCTGACGTCTCTATCCCTCCCTCTCATCCCCCTTCCTTTTCCCCGACTACGTCACCTGTTCGTTACGGATACGGCGCGTAACGTTTAATTGACTCCATTTGGCGGTGTAGCTCGGCTACACAGGATGCAAGGCACGCGCTCTTTATTTTTTCAAGACGCGACCTTTGTCACCGGGCCAAAAATTTACGGGATTAAACTGCAATTCTTTCCCGTTTACCCTGCGCCTTGTCATCGACCGTTTATCTTATCTTGAGTTATAACGGCCCGGGGCGCGATCGAGAGTTCCGAGTGAAAGGTGAGCTCCGCGAATCCTAGCTGATTAGATCGCGTTTAATCGGATAAAACACGGGTGCAAAACGTCCAATGGTAAAACTGACTATTCATACGCGAATACTTTCTCTGCCAAAAAGAACGAATCGAGATATAGGCCTTCGCCTTCTCTTCAATTAGTCTTCTTTATTCTCGAATCGGCGGACTAAAAATATTTACTTTTTCCTTTTTAATAGATGTCCGTCGGCAACGGTAGCTTGACAGATGGACGACCGTTGAGAAAAATCTGTGTAAGAGGCAGAGTACAATTTCCGGTAGCAAAAATCCTCAGAATAGAAATAGATAATATGACGTGGACCAACAGGGGGATTTTAAACAGTTGGTACTTGCGCGGGGTCATGCGTGAAATACAAATAAAATACAATGCGAGGTAATGACTTGCGGAAAAAAAACAAGAGAAGAGAGAGTTGCAGAGAGAAGGAAGAGACAGAGACCGAGTGAGAAGTGTGAGAAGAGGCGAGGGACTGCCTGTGAAATTAGTGAATATATTGTAGCTTGCAATTTTTTAGTATTACGCTTTCCTCGTCCAACTAGAATTGTGATCATCGGACAATTCGTCTTTGCTGGCCTGTTGTATTGTTAGCGTTTCCGATCAAGTTCACATTGAACTGTGCCGTTTAATATTAAATTAATATTAAAGACATTTCGAATTCCTGACAAATTAAAGTGATCGCCTTGTTCGATTTTACGCCCTGTTTCGCTCTAAATTTTTATGTAGCTTACATCTGTTTCTTTAATAGCAGGCGAAACATTTGTGTTTGCTTGGAAAATTCATCGTTTACACCGCCAATTTGCCGTTATATTCATTATGATGGCCGCAACTGCACGGCAGTTGAAACTGCCGATAATTATCTCGGTAACGACAATTACGTTTATTATAAATTCTCATTGTGCGCTCATCTCGATACGAGCGATATTCCCTGCTGCGCTGTGCATCCTCGAGCGGCTCGATAGCGCTTTGCGTCCAACACGCTGACATTTTCCCACGCTAACATTGCGGTGGGAGGCCCTCGTCGGAATCCGGCCGGAGAGCGATTCCTTTGCTTATTACGTACAAAGACTTAAGGGGTAGAGCTGGAACGAACGCAGGGGATGCATACGAGATAGAACCTACTCGCTGACTCTCTTTGTGCGGCGACACTGTGATTGCACATTAGGGCGAGTACGCGCGGCGAGTAGCCCTTTTTTTTACGCATTTCTCTTTTCTTATCTCTTCTTCGGCCCTCTCGCTTTCACCCGACGCCTCAATGATTATCGATATTCCTTGGCGGCGGCTACGTCGGCGAGCCGCCAACGCTCCTTCGTCACGAGTCTTCGTCACGTACTCTCTGATGACGCCTACATCGAGCCTTGTGCGTCATTTACGTGATAAGATTAGCTCGAAAAAGTTTAAAGGCGACACAAATGACGTAATTACGTGTGCACTCGCGCAACACTCGCATACAGATTTGCATTATTTTTTTTTTAGTCTCGCCCCTCTCTGCGACTTTTTAGTTTCATTGATTTTTACTTCGAGCTCGAGCTGGTATATCTTTGAGTTACATTTCAGTTATTTATTAATTACGCGAATAAACAGCAGCCGTTCTGCTGCGATGGAAAATCTGATAAACTAATCAAACACGGAACGGATTAAAAGTCACGGGGCGACGTGAAGTTTGACGGTTCTTTTTAACCCAGGCGTGGACGATATATCAAATCGTGCTAGTAAACCACTGGTAAACTGTATTTCCCTTGAATAGCACGGCCATTCAGCGTTCAAAGGTCGACATATCGTAACTCGCATCGCAACACCGATTGCAGAAAAATATATCGCAGCGTTGACCGTCGTGCGCTGACGATATACTGATTGCGAGGTATATGGAGTTAGCAATTTCGTCGCAATTTTGTCGGATTTTTCAATGTAATGATACGACACACGACGCGGAAATGGCTGTGCCCCGCTGAAGTTTCTTCGATCCGGCAACGCGCGGAAAATATTTGCAGGGCCATTCCAATATTTGCGTGTCACCCTTCGCGAATGATTACAATGGAGTCACGTTACGTCCGCGTTTTCCGCGTCGCTGATTACGTGTGTACACGTTCGTCTACGCGTGTGCACAGCAAATAGGGAGTCACTTGTGCAAATTACAACGACAAATGTGAATTGATAGAGGAGAGGCACGGCGCGGTGATGATGAAGGATTAGCTCAACGTTTGTAACGCGAATAAAAAGAGCTTGACGAGTAGGTGGTAATCAACCCTCCTTTCTCTCTTTCTTCTCCCTGCCTCCTCTCTCTCTCTCTCTCTCTTTCTTTCTCTCACTCTCTCTCTCGTTCAGCTGCCACGTAAACCATCCATAGGCAACTAGCCAGCGGCATTAAAAGCGGAAACGGTAAGCGGAACCGGACGCGGAAGCACAGAGCTAGGCCGGAAGTGACCCGTTTGCCGGTGCAACGACGAAAATAGCGACGTCGGCTTCCGTTTCGTGGATTCGCCACAGTTCACGCGCAATGATCCTCGGCGTTTCGAAGCCGTGCCTCAATGCGCGAGGTGTTTGACGACGGTAGAAGCCCTGAACGCTATCAGTGATACACGCTAAGAAATATATACCGATAAAAAGAAGCAAATATATACACACCGGGGAAAAAGGATTTTCGCTACCGTAGCTAATCACGGTTTCTTACAAATATTTAAGCTGTCGCGACTAAATTATATTAGCTGTCCATATTTTACAACTGAAATTTAGTCGTCACGTGCATGTACTTTTCAGCTGCGGCAGACACATTTTCCTTTCCGTGCAATTTATTTAATCATCGCAAAGTTTCGAGCGATAATTTCACTCAAATAATTTGAATAACAATCAAGCCAATCTTGGAATGGAAGTAATTTAATATATTTTCTTGGAGACACGCCACGCATAAAAGTACCGATGATTTTTTTTTACCGCGGCACTCTAGCACATATTTTTTTATAAATATAAAATAATCTCAAAAAACAATACGGTTTTTGCGTCATCATTGATAAGTTGTCAACAATAGTTAATTAAAGAATAAAAATAATGATCGACCTAACTGCACTCATTATTTTTCGTTGCACTGCAACGTATCCTACTTTTTTCACGCTAGTTTGCCAAGTGTGACATACGGAACAGGAGATTAAATATAATATTAAAAGAGAAATATGAAAGCAAATTATTTTTCAAGCCGTGAATCGAGAGACGAATTGTATTTCAGTGGTAATTGAAAACTGCGAAAATCGAAGGCGGCCGAGAGCATTGCGATTAAAAAGGGATTACGCGATGGTAGATGTGCAACGTTTGTAGGAGCAAAGTCGATAGAGAGCGAAGCAAAAGAAGCGAGTTGGGAAGAAACGTAACGTAGAATCGATCGTTAGGTTAATTTGATCGTACCTCTACGAGGGGACACTGAGAAGAAAGTGTGAAATAGTTGCGGGGAGAAAAGGAAAGACGATGACGAAGGACGTGATGTAACTCAAGAATGGTGAGGAGTAGGATAAGAGGGTGGACGGGGATCGGGAGACGGAGGGGAAAAAAGCGGGGGATCCCAAGCGACCAGAAGCGAAATGGCTGCAGCTGATGTACAAGATTAAAAAGTCTTTTCCCTTCGTGTTGGTTTGCGGTACTCTCTGTGGACCAGCGCGGCGGCACTTGTGCTTCGTTTTAAGTCCTGAAATCGTCCCCACCCCGACCCGATTCTTCGCTGTTCTTCATTCGCTTCATTTTCTAAACAGAACTTCGGACTTCCCTCGCGGCGGTAAATCCACGATGACCCCGTATTTTACGACAAACGCGGGGAGTTTGTCGGAATTGAGTAAGTGCGCGCGATCGGAGAAAATTTTTCCATTTACTTTAATCAATTACCGACCGCGTATCTCCTAACCGCACAATCGCAGTCCGCGTATGTACGATCGACAATGAGTTATGTTCGGAAGTTATGCCCTTCTATTTTTGTCGCCGGAAAGAATTGTGACATATATATCACATGGAATATAAATTTATCTACTTTCCTCTGTGATTTATAGTCTGGAGCTAATTTCACTCGCGGAAGAGACTCGTGCAATGCACATCTGAGATGACAAATGTAATCAGGATTTTAATTTATTCCAATTCCTTAGTACATAGACATTTTACATCGGCAACAATTATTTTACTTGTTAAAATTTATTTATTAAACTATGTTGCACCAAACAATTTTTGTTTCAACGCGACACTGTATCGCACAATTGTGTCTTAACCAATTATTTTAATTAACTTGTTGACAACATATAATTGTATGCATTACATATAAAGTTGGAAGAATAAATAGCTTTTCTTGAGATTGTCAAATTACATCGATTTCGAGAATAGGCAAACCATCGACGCACCGAGTGTACAGTACTTTTCAATATCTTTGAAAATGCAGTAATTTTTGTAAAAACGTAAAACTTGAAAAAATGAATTGCGTCAAGCGATATTTATTGCTTTAATGCTCTGCCATTTATATCACTCGTAAATTTATTATGCGTCTCTTTCTCTCTTTGTGCTGCGATGCCAGATCAATTAGGGTAATTAGAAAGCATTTCTTTGCGAACGAATGTATGCGAGATCTCGAGCGAATATTAAGTACCGCGCTAGCTCAGTTATGATAAGTGAATTATAAACAGCACCGTGTCACCTAATTTCGCATATTTTTTGATATCGCATTATCCGAGGTAGCGTGCGATCGCTTCGCGGCATTACAAGGAATTACGGTAATTATTCAGCATTGCGCATTAGCGGGGAAACTGCGGGCGGTATAATTAAAAGAGATTTGCGCGTCCCCCCAACAAACGTAAATGGAAACGTTCTAATGGTGAAGTGCTTTTTACGCTCTATTCATTCTCTAAGCGCCGCGCGTCGTGCATCAGTATGTTGATTTATGCAGCGCGCAGGAAGATTAACATTTTTCCCTGGCGCTCCTCTCATTTGCATTAATCCTTCCGCGGTAATAATTCACGTCGAAGGGCAATGATATTACCGGTCTCCTGCGCGTCCGCACATACATGATCCCTGTGATACACGCGAATCGAAGCAACCGCGCCCGCGACTATCCGTGACTACGTGCAAGAGTGAATGTGTAAGAACAGATTTACAAACCGTGACGCTTGTTCTCAGTACCATAAATACCAATCGCGTGTGCGACACACCGGCCCGCGTGTCTCACGTGACTATTTTACACTCCGCGAGCTGCCATAGATTCAGATAAAATGCGCCGGATATCATTAGTAGGGAAAACTCGAGGTGACATGCGACCGACAAAGATTACCGGTGCATTTACGCAGAAACAGCCTGCGCTGCGTCGAACTTGTGTGTCGAATAAAAAGAAAATCAAGTACGAGACGAATATTTTGCCTTTCAAATCCAAATTATGCTTCGCCAACTAGTTGCGTTTCGCGCGATCGAATATAAACAAGGTAGCGAGTATTGCGCTCTATTGTTGTCTCCTTTACTCTTTCGTCAAATATTTGTGGACAGTTGTCAAATGTAGCACGTAGATAAATGTACAATTCTATTGACTGTTCCAATAACGATAAGATGATAAACTGAAAATACCTTTGCCAACGTCAGCGCTGTTTGTTATCAACAGTAACGTCGAATCGAATTCGATTGAACTTGTCATAAAAGGTGAAATCATATTTGATGTGCCTGATACCATCACTCGAAGCTGGAGTAGATGAAGTAAATGGTCCTGGATATTCGAGAGCGATCATATTTAGTTTTATTGTTCCCTGTATTCGCGCCTGTACATTAACTCTATATGCATACTGTTGCGATCTCGTCGATTCATCGACAATGTTAGCCCAGCCATTTAATCGAAACTATTGTGAAATGTATTTTAAACCAACGTTCCACGATATATAGCATTCGCCAATCACATATACGGCGTGTCAAACTCAGTCCGACTCGTAGGTCACATCGGTAATTTTGCGGTATATATCAGGCCAGATATTTTTCACGCTTCAAGCATACAATACACTTTCTCGAGCTATTGGTACTTGAACGTTACACGATCAAACCGTATCGCGTTTAATTAATACCAAGAAAAAGGATTTGTCAAGTGGGGAGACGTCTACTCGCCAGGTATCAATATTTAAAGCACGACTCTCGAGATTTCTTTAATGGAAAATACGGACTTTCTGGGCCGTAATGAAAAATACTAAATGAGCCGAAATGAGCGATGCTTCTCTCAAGGAGAGAAGGACGGAGAGTACGGATTTAAAAGTCCGTTTTCGAATTGCCCGTTATTCGTGGCAAAGTTATTGCCAGCATTACCATTTAGAGTGATTAAAGATTCAGGAGATAGAATCGTTCTCGACTATTCCGCGGTAGATCGATCCGCTGCCTGGGTAACCCCTTTCTCCAAGTCGCTTACGCTAACTTTATCGCGTGGTTGAGATCGCTCGCCGTTCTTTCGCTGCATTTTTTTCGCGTTCCCTTCTTTAGAGTACGCTCACACGCGGAACTCTCGATAAACCACTCCTTTGCACCAACCCCGATGCAGCCCGCAGTCTGGCCGTAGCGAATTTTCTGCCCGCTATTTTCTACCTTATCACGACGGTCAACTTCATTTATTAAACGGACAACATCGGCCCCTTTTATCGTTTCGCATATTCCGTGGTTACGGCACCCCGAAGCGATTAATTTTTCTTTACACTGTGCCGCCTTTGCCGCCCAGAAGCGGACTGCTTTCTAGACACGTGACCAAACGGAACTTATTGTACCACATCTGTCAGGCGCATCTCCAGTCGCAAATGGTCATTTCATTTATTTGCCCGCGAATGCCCGACGCCGAGCAGAACGAATGGAACCAGAAACATTTCTCGTTATTGTTACCGTTTCTTCTTTCAAACAACCTTAATTTTCCTAACGTTATTTTAACTATTTCTTCAAATTTTTATCTGCAAACGCGGTTATCGAAATTCTTCTTTCTAATTGAAAGACGTTGCTTTCAATTAAAATTTGTCAATTAGTCGGCTCTTTGCCGCAACATTAGTGTATCGAGAAAATTAAATCTCCTTCAAATTTAATAAACAGAAATTTTTTTCCGAAATTTCATAAAATATATGACATTTATATCATCGAGGTAATGGATACTTTCGTAAAACTGAAACCAATTTATAAAATGCTATTTTACAACATGCACATATGTATACGTATATATTGTATGGAAAGCGAACTTTGATTTATGTGTTTGTACATATGTTATTTTATTATACCAAAAAAAAAAATTTTACCACCCAGCGAATTTATATGTTTTCGCTTGACGTAAATATGTATTACGCATGTAAATACGTTGTTACATATAGGTCGAGTTAAAAGCATTTTATTTAAAGCCAATTAAGCACGAAGCCATTATAAATTAGCTAATCATGAGCGTTTTCGAGCTACTGTAATCCAACTTTTTCTTAGAAGAGAATACATAGTGATAACTAAAAGAGCCAAAAAGGAAACTAATAAATAGTGAAAACATAATCAAGAGAGAGCTTTCTCGAAAACAAAGTTAAATATAAAATTTATTATTAGCCGCGAAATACATAAACAATGAATGCGAGCAAGAAGCAAACACATATTTAAAAATAGAACACGACAGGAAAATAAATCGAGTTTTTGACAAAATCATACGTGCATACAGAATTTTTACATATAATTTATGAAACAGCTACAAAAATAACCCAATGTAAGATGACGATAAATTACGTAAAGGCTCTTTCAAAATATGTATACCTGTATATAAAACTTCTCTGGGAAAAAGAAAGACAGTTACAGCCCATTTTGGGGCCCACAATTAGTAATCGAATTATTTAGATTGTTCGTAACTCTAATCTTTTACGAATTTTATCCCGCGTAACAAAAAATCACAATTAACTGTTCTATCCGAGATTTTTAAGTAATACTAATCAATTCTCTAGTTCTGTCGATATTCAGTAACGCAAAGATAATTTTCACTTAAGTCGGCATTAACCGAAATGTTAAGTTGCTTAACTACAACAAAAAACGGTCAAAATTTTTCCCAGGGTAGAGTTACGAACAATCCAAATAATTCGATTACTAATGGTGGGCCCCAAAATGGGTTACAACTGTCTTTTTTCCCCCCAGAGTTGGAAATGTAAATTCCATCAACATTTACTACAATCGTTGTATATTTTGTACTCCGAATGTAATGTCTCTCATTTCGGGGAACAATTATTTTCTACGTTCGGCCAGTCTGCAAGAACCAAGTTGGGTATTAGAGACAACCGCGTTTAGCACGGGATACGTTTGGAATTGGCAAAAACAGGTGATGTACACCACGTACAAAACAATGATTAAATAATAGTAATATTTAGCCCGAGGACTCCTATCGAATTCGAGATCACGTTGCGGACAAAGTTGTCGCGGAAACATCTAACTGCAGTTAGTCTGCGGGACAAATTCGCCTCGGGGACCCGTACCTGCACGGACGAATTCAGCTTAACGTTTGTCGCGCGCGCTTCGACAAGAGTCATTTCGTTGTCACTTACGCAAAACGTGCCAGAATCGTTTGCATCGTCGTCGTCGTATCCATCGCCCCCGGTCTCTAGTTGATGATCGTACCGTAAGTGATCTCTCTCTCTCTCTCTCTCTCTCTCTCTCTCTCGATCTTTAGAGCACTCTGGGCAGCCATTAGAACGAATGTTGGTCGCACGAGGCAGATAAGAGAGGAACGAAATTCTCCGTGGAATTAACTTTTACAAAATGTTTGCGAAGGAAAGTATGTATGTACAGTCTTTCGCCCACGGATTGAGCATCGTTCGCGCTTCTTTATTATCTAGTTGTTTACTGTTCAGCGAATTATTTCACCGTAAACCATAAAACGTGTTACGCTTTTGCAGTGAATGATGAAGAGGATGTAAAATCATAAAACCTGGCAATGCCCGCTTCTTATTATTTCTGTATGCTGTGGTTTTCGCGATAGCATTAATCAAAATCAAATGCATCAACCTTATCTCGTGAAACTTGACGAAAACAAACGAAAAAGAATGCTCAAAAAGGTTTCTATCTACTTGATAATAGAGATGGAGCTTATGAAAACTAAAAAGAACAGTTCTAAACGGCTTTTCTAACGCTATTATACATCATTATACAACAATATAGCTACAATAATACGCGAAATAGAGCATTTCGTATAACAAACTCATTACCATTTTCATCATTTTGCTTTCATTTTACTTTTATTATCACCGATGTGTTTTTTAACGGTAATGAAGAAAAATGACTCGTACAAGCGTTATTGCATAACTCATTACAACCGAAGTATACATGCGTCACGGCACATATTTCGCATCGTATGATTTCGCTCTAGAGAAATTCCACGGCCGCGAAAGGATGCGCGTAATTAATTCGAATTCGCTCGCGTCGGGCGGGCACAATGCCGCGCGGGAAACTGTTCGATCGATTCTGCCGTGCTAATTTACTTTCACATCCAGGATCGTTCTCGTATTTACTCGGGGCGGGTCTTTTTTTCGTGAACAATAGACCGTCTTTTTTTTTAATTTCGTTCTCTTCGCACGCGCGATCGTAATCCTGCGACTGCTTCGCCCGAAACGCACCCATCGACGCTCACCCGAGAGGACAGACGGGAAGAAATGCACGGAATTGAATTAGCCCACCGGCGATTTGATACACTTCGCGCGAAGCCGCGTTTGAGCCCGAGGAATGTGTTTTCCATCGATTTCCTCCGAATGCTTTTCCATTTACGACTGCCCTAATATGATTTATCCCGCTGCAGCTTCCGCGTGGATACGTACGGTGGCAACTCGTTGCGTGCAAACCAGCTTTACTCTCTGTCGTGATTTTTTTACGACTAAACGATTCGATTAGTTCACCCCGCAACATCGCGTTGATTTACGATAGCTATATGTCCGCAGAATTTTCGCCCCCGGAATTGTTTGCAATATTTACAAAATTGTACGACATAATTTCTGCGCCGGAAAAAAATAATTTTGCTGTGATAGCAAAATCGCCGTTGCTACTGCATATTCGTAGTAATAGCAATAAAATTTAGTTGATAGAACTAATTTTACGAATTATTCGTCATTATAGCAAAATTTATTTTGCTGCGAGAATAGAACAAAATTTGCTGAGTGTATTTGTAATTACAATCACATAAATTTGCTACTGAAGCAAAATAGTATATTCTTAGCAAATACATTTGCTGTCACAACGAAATCCCGATACGCCTGATTCCCTCCTGAATAGATAGCACTAGTACCACATACTGCCGCGACGTGGCGACCGCGCGTCTGTCTCGTAAGTAAAAATTGTCCCGTTTATTAGTATAAAAGGCGAGCCGATATGATGGCGAGAGCGAGTTGTCTAGATCACGGATAGACCTCAATAACCTGAATATACTTTTGATGACTATGTGATTTAACACAATTTCACACAATTTAACAATTAGTTACAAAGTGAATTTTTTAATAGGAAGCCTATTGATACCCCACCCCATATTAAAAACTGTAAGGAGCAACAAAACCCTACTAAAATGTCTGCTCGGGATAATTTGTTAATCCAGCAAATTATATCCAGCAAATTGCGATTAGTATTCGTAACAAATCTTCTCGCTGTCCATATAATAACGAACAGATTTTGCTGCAATAGCAAAAAATCTGCTGTGTCGGCAAATTATTTTTCTCCGTGCATGAGTTTTATTAAAAATTACGAGACCGTAATGGCAATGCCGCGCCGTGATTAATTAGACAAACCGACGGCAGCCTTCAGTCATCGCTTATCTAGTATGTACCCGAATTCGGTTCCTTGATCGAAACGCCAATTAATCGAGTCCAATTATAGTTAGTGCCCCAGGGCTATGCTTTAATATCGCTTGAAACCTATTACTAGATACCTTCTGGAATTAAGTTCTAAATAAAGATTAAACACAAGCTTTCCCCATCGTCGACCGTAACAGCGCAAAATGGGAAATTTAGCGTAACAAATTTATTCCGCAAACAGTTGGACAAAATTTATATCAAATAACTCGGTAACGTGGTACAAAGCTCTGAGAATTCATTCATTTTATTGTCAAATGAAATGCCGCCGGTGCAGCATTTAAGCGGGGTTTACACGATACGAGGTAAATCGTAAAGTAAATAACGCATTATTAAATGCAGGATATTTATATTGTGTGTATAGTGGTTTTCCTAGCGTAGACTACAGTCATTATATTGTATTAGCGGAAAACCGTGGTTAATGTCAACGTTTACGTTGAAGCAGAATTAAAGTTTAATTAAATGTTAATTTTTACATCCAAGCAACAGCATTTCCACGCACACAGCTCTCTGTTTTAATATTTACTGTAAAATTATAATGAAAAAAATAGTAAGCAATCTCTAAAATTAACAATCGTGTCTCTTACTATACAAAAAGATTGAGCGCTCTATGTAAACGTCTATAAATATTTTTCAAACTTAATTGTCAAACGTTTCATTGATGTTTAATTTGGTGATATACTAAATTTCTTAATTTTTCATAATAAATTACGGAAAAATGACTTGACTTGCCAACTATCGCTAAAGACAATAATATGTAAACACTCAAATATGCACATAATAATATATGACGGGTTCTTTTGTATGGCGTGCTTTTAACTCTCATGCCGTTTCAACGGTTGGCGCGGAAAGCTACAAGTGTACACGTACACACATATATACTCGTATAACTCTGCAACTCAAAGTTCGGACAATAACGAAAAACGTGGGACATGTTACGAGTCGATTCGCAGTAATGAGATGCGATTGCGAAACTTGAGGGAGAACCGGATTCATTCTAAGGAAAGAATGGCCACTTCCGCATCCGTTAACGGTAAAGACGAGATCGTACGTTTACGTTTGTGAAACTTGACACGAATATGTTGCAAAAGTTAAGCTTCACTCCACGTTGCGAAATTCTGTTCTTAATTACGAGACCAGTTACGTAGAATGGCATGCGCGATGTTATCGATTTCTATTGACACGCAATTTGTGCTATGGAATTTGAATACGGTATTCGAGAACCTAGCCATCGATTACGGTATAGAGGGTGTCCCTGGGAAGACGGCTGTGATAAATTTTATCGAATATCACTACTTTTATTTATTCGGCGTCGCATACTACAGGAACCCGGGCACATTATAGGATAATTTCCTTCTATTCAGATAGTTTATAGCATCTTTATTGCTTGCGGTTGATTAGAAAGTGTCAATATTAAATTAACGATTGTAGACATATGTGTATGTATACATATATCACTGTGATATTAATGCTTATTGTAAAAATATATTTATAAAGAATATGTGTCTTAAAACCGCTCCTACAATTATAAATTCATTGATACGAATGAAATTGATTGTGTTCGCTTCATTTTTTGTTTTAATTTTTTTTATATCAAGGATCATCTTAGAATTGAGCTTAATATTAAAGTTCTCTTGAAATTCACTCAGAGGAGATTCTGTCGTCCATTTACGCTCCTGAGACTTAGCTTTCCGAACCTCATTAATCTTTAATGTCCACTATTAATTAAATATTCCATTACATTTTTGCTAAGAAAAAGTCAATCTCAAATTCATCAAAGAATCTGTGATTCTAAAAGAGAATACGATAACAGTGAAATTATACTGCAATGATATATATAGTATAACATGATTTCATTGCACACTAGATTAATTTAGTTATGTAATTTATTACATAAATTACATAAGTTAGACATATATAGAAATCAATACCTTTGTCTATTTGTGTCTATCTTTATATACTCTCTTATTAAATGCAAAATAATAATCTAAGTATTGATGCAACAATGATTTTTTTATGCAAATACGTGCATTATTGTCAATGTAACTATAAGATTTAAAAAAAATTTCTCTACCGATATTGTATGAAATGACAAGCTTTATGGCCTTATAAAAAATATACGAAGAGCTTTGAGACAGACAGAGAGAGAGAGAGAAAGAATTTCGTACCAAATCACAAATCAGATTTTAAAGACAAACTGTTGAAAAACTCATAAATCGTAAGTAACTATTATTAGTACTTTCTCTCCAGCTGCCAAACGCATTCTTGATATATGATATTTGAAAATAGTACAAGCTTTTTAACTGAGATTGAAACCATACTCGTAATAAACTGTCCTGCACGAGTTTTATATTGCTTTTTGTTATGTGACACATATTGCTGTTTTTATTCTTATCTTGTCACACTTTTGCAGAAAATCTACTGCCCACGACTAAATATACTATTCTCTCTTCACAAGACAAATGTGCCATTCTCTATTCACGAGGCACATATAAGTAGAAACAACAGATTCGTAATACACATTTACATTTTTAAATATATATATACTTATACATTTCTATGAATTGTGAAAATGAGAATCAACAGATGTATTAAAGTATTAAAATTTTAGACCATATTATCTTCCAAGTATGTACATACATAATGTTTATGGAGACCGAAATTATTCTTGGCATAATGCTTACAAAATAAATCTGCACCGTGCTTGGAATATAAGAAAGAGAAATGTAAAAAAATAGCGTAAAAATTCACGATGAAACGTGTACGAGGCATGCTAGGGATCATAAATTATACGTTGATTATCAGTAAAAGTGAGACTACAAGATTTTAAGCACACCACAATCGGTTTCGGTGCAAGTTTCGCAAAGCCGCTTTACCACATAGTAATGTAGTAGTGCAATAAGCATAATTAAATAGACTGTGTGCACATAATTATGCCCATAGTGCATCGCGGCGATTACAAAGCGAAATATACGTTGTACGGTACTCTGTACAGAAACGACGGCCAGCTTCTATTTACATTGAGTGTGGAGAACGCGGGCTCTCTCTCTCTCTCTCTCTCTCTCTCTCTCTCTCTCTCTCTCTCTCTCTCTCTCTCTCTCTCTCTCTCTCTGCAATTTATCAACTGACCTATTTTCTAAAACCATGCGGCGAATTAAACAACACGTGCGTTGAGGGATTGAAGCTCAACAGACTTCAGACGATTTTCCATTTAACACGTCTTTGCACTTTTTCGAAATGTCACGATGTTTACGTATTATTCCGAATCAGTGTCTCACACTTAATAGGATTTCAGCACACTCAGGCAACAGGCTATTTTAAATTTAATGCGCGAAAAAGTGTATGAAAAAATATAATTCTGAATACCTCCTAAGTTGGATGTCGACGGACAAACTCATTCATCTTTCCATAATAGTAAATAAAGTCTACTAAAAATGCCATTGAAATAAAAATATCTCGACGGCAAAAAATACATATTGTCTTTGAGAAGTAGGGTGACTTAACTTACTGCTAAAGTTATAAACGGTATGTGTGAGGAAAAAAAAACGTCCGGTGCAGACACCTATGAGTGGGCGCTACGGTGTAGAGGACGGAGAAAGTGGGCACGACATAGTTACGGGATTTTTTTTTATGCAGGATTTTTATGGATAAGGGTAAACGGTGCTCGGGTTGTTCATTGAAAGTCATGGAGAAACAAATGTCAGTGAAATTTTTGCAACGGGTAGGCGGCGGGAAAAAAAGTCGCAGTATCTTAAGACGATTTAAACCCACGCACAAAGACTTTGATTCTTTGTTCGAGTTTGTCTCTAAATATCGCGAATAGCTAGTGAGGCATGTTTCTTATTAGCCCTTGTCACGGTTGCTAATTACCTGTATAATTAGCGCGAACCTTCTTGCCGAGAGAATAATCCGACACCAAGGAGCATCCTCGGCTGCTTCGGATGCGAGGGGATCTGCGGTAAAGAAGGATGAGAAGGACGGGGGTGTACCTGCCCCTCGTTAATCGGCATTTAAAAATAACGAGCAAGACGAGCGCGCGAGCAGCAGCATCGCGGTGCTCGTGTTTCCTGAGAACCGGATAACACGGTTGGAAATCGAAGGAAACGCGAGACAACGGATTCGAATTACCCGGAAGACTCGCGATGTCCATGTGCACGGCCATTAATTTTCCCCGAGATCTTTTCAATACGTGGAAAAACAAAATTGGTCATAGTTCGTTTAAGCAATTAATCTAGCGAGTCAATTTTTTCCTTACGTTCAAACATTACTTTTGGCACTTTTTTAAATTTTATAATAGCGAATATCTGAATAAAACGTGCACACACAAACAATAACGATAATTCATTCGTAGCGTACTCTTTTAATTTCCTCGTCAATAATGTGTCAACAATCGATATTCGCAGTCTTTTTTTACATCTAAAAAATATTTTTAACGCATTGCATAAGAAAAACAATATATAGCGCTAAAATGAGTTTATTAGATGCTTTTAAGTGACAAAGGAAAAGCGTAATTAAACCAGCCACAAAGGATAATACGTAATATGTTCGAGCATTATATGGAAATAATGGGCCATATTGTTGAGTAGTTTATGACACTATGAACGATGTACATACATTGCTGCAAATGTTAGCGGATGACACGTGTGCGGTAATGCGGTGAATATGCTGATGTGCATATCGTTACCGATCATATTTGTTTAATTATCTTTCTCTACATTATGTATCTGTGTAATTTATAATCTACACGAACCAAAATATATGTCTCTTACAGCTGCAATGGTTGCTCTCTTATTGAATAATCAATACCTACAAAACATTTTGACGAATGAAATATTTTAACCCTAAAGAAATTGAAACTTCATATTTGAATAGACTTTCCATCATAGCTTAATACATTTGCACGCAATTATTGTATATTCTTATTCATTAAATTCCAAGTGTAAAAGGATTAGTACTTTAACTGGTAGTATTAAAGAGTAAGATTAGCTTCTCGTTAACTATCTCGAAAGTGTCTCGAAAGTAACTCCAATCCTCGCCGAGTAAATCTTTCGATAGAGCGGAAATCTCGGCTCTAAACTTGGCAATTCGTACTTTAGTGAATACACGCGTTTAACAGTCTACTGTTCAATAGAGAAAGCCGTGTTCGTAGTCGATCTATAGCATGGCTAATGATGCTTATAACTGCACTGTTGTGTAACCAGAATTGAATTCGGAAGCAGGATACCTTAGCAGTAACTCAATTATGTTAATTTGCTGTACTACGGTGATTATGACTTGACTAAAATGTAAAATCACCTCAAGCAATGGCAAAGAACTTGATTTATCATCTGCCGCGTAGTCTTTTAGTAATTTTTTGCTCGGTGAAAATGTCGAAACTTTAATGCACTTTTGCGCAATACACGCCAGAGTAGCAATTTGTAAAAATATCGTATTTGTAAAAATAATTTTGAATCTGTAGATAATAATAACAACGTTAACAAATGCGTTACTGTACACTGAGAGGAAAAAAATAGCCATTTTTGGACCCAACCATATTTTTATAATTGCATGGACCAATATTGTGTTTACGAGAACTATAATATTGTTAGGTCAACCATAAATTACGTTGGAGGAATTATAAAAATATGGTTGGGTCCAAAAATGACTATTTTTTCTCTCTGTGTAGTAACACGATAGATCAATAAATAATATGCATAAAGCGAATCTACGATACCAGTAAATCGGTATTCACGATAAGCTGTGTCATTCGACAGTTGCGTATCAAGACTTCTGTGACGGCCAATTTTATTTTCCTTTGAGTGTACGAGTCCATCTTGGAGACAACGAAATGTGTTAACCGGTGAAAGTGGACGTATTTAATACGTTATTGAAAAGCGTGGAGCCTACGCCGCCACTGATCGGCCGCTTGATGGTATCTTTACGGTTTGTTAGATGATCACGGGTCATCGCTCAGCCCTGCTGATGATGCGCGACCCATTTGCGGCAGAGCGGTCACCGTGTCGGACGGTCACGACCGAATACACGTATACCGAGTGTATGTGAATCCAACACCTTCCAATGCCCTTGGAAATATTTGCAAATCGTACGTTGTTCGTCGATATTTCCGAAGTATCCAAATCACTTAATACAATTTCAACGTTTCGCTTATTTCGGTCGCACGAACGTATAATTCTTGGCCGTAACAGATACGTAGAAGAAACAAGCGCGGATCAACTAAAAAGTATATCTTTCATCCTGGCTTTTGCTCTTCTCAAGGAAGTTGAGAAACAACTTCGCTTTTCATATAAATTTCCCTCTTTTTTTTTATAAGCGGAAGTTTCGCAAAACAGTCAAGTTTGTATCCGTTTACTTTTTGTACACGATAATACATTTTATCTTACTTGCAGAACGTAGAGTGGCTTAACGTAATTAAAGACGGCAGGAATATGACGTTAAAACCTAGTGCACAGAATCCGTTTTCAATTCCATCATTTGTCTGCCAGGGAGGTGCGAAAAAACTCATTTTAACTGAAAGCGCGCGACAAAAGCTCGCTCGTCAAATTCGTCAGCCCGAAACGATTTAGGTGCTAGGCGTCGAGCAAACGATTTTAGTAAAAAATCAATCATGTCATAGGGGTAAGAGATATATGCCTGAGGCAACAGAGTGTATCATCGATGCGCATTGCTTCAATGTATAGTGTGTAATATCAGTTCGCACTATACATGATGCTAACCCATCATGGGACACTCACCATTACTGTTTGAGAGAGCATGCATACATATATTGCCGAGTGTGACTTCGATTGATTCAATACCAAACCTGGAATTAATTATAGACTAGTGCGTAATAGTAGAATAGATTATACCACACTATATACGTTTGTCTAATATGATGTAGAGGAAAGTCCTCTCCGTTATGAGATAGTAGGTTTTCAACGTCCAAATTCCATCAGAAATCTTTTGTCGCGACGATTACACGATCTAACGATCAATTTTCCGCTAAACAGATTTCACCGCAAGGGCAATAAATTCATGGTGGAACCAGCAGACGATGCCTATTAATTTAGCAGAGACTCCGCTATCTCATATTAGAAGCCTATCTCGTAATAGGGGACTCTCCACGAAATACAATATTACACATAAAGTTTTTTTACCCTTTAATTATTATCCAATACTTAATTTCATAAAAGATATATGATTTAATACGTGCGAAGCGTTTAAGTATACGATTAAGTGTAGGCTAATTAGATTGTGGAAAAAATGAAATAAGTGGCTGATATTACGTTTGAAAACTTATCGTATAAAAAGAATAAACTATTTAGTGCTCTTAAAAGCAGAGATGCAATATATTCCTATTAAATGTTTGCAATAACCGATATTAGTACATGATTTGTATCGTTAGCAAATAAAAATAAATTTGTAGATAATCTAATATCATTATATTAGAGATAAATACAAATTATCTACGGAGCTGTATTGGTCACAAACTTTTTAATAGGGTAGAGATAAACTCTCTTCCCTTACCAAGTATCGTAACTAAGCATTATTTATGTTGCAGCGATACACAAATCGTACCATTAATTAACGGAACGGACGATATTAAGTCCATTTGCATTTAGGTAAGCTGCAATTATCTTTCGAGCGTTCTACTTACTTGACATTGAAATCCCATCGCATCCAACAAGTTACGGTATACCTAGCGGAGCGCGAAAGCGAAGAGATTACGGATGTTATTGCATTCAACTAACTTTACGCAATTCTCGTTAACTTAGCGTACAGCATAAACTGTAGCGTATGTCATGGTTACCGCTAATTACATAGTTAAACTCGGAGATTAGCTGAATGTTCAATAGCCGCCCTGTACGAATCAATCGCACGACCTTGCACAATCCTGACAAATTGCCATTATTTTCTCTTCACGGATCTATCTCTAAGCGCGCAATTTTTATCTTAAATTCGACAAACAACCAGTGTTCAAACGTGTAAATAAACCAGATATGTAATATCGATCTTGGTATATATGCGCGCACATATAGCGGCTATCACATAATGCTCCGCTTCGGGCACAATTCATTAATAATTGAACACCTGTGATATCAATAGCAGAGTGAAAAACGCGCGGACCGATGATTGCAGCCACGCGTATGCAGTGACAGAGAGAAAAAGATGTATATTCACGTTTTGCACGATTAATTCTTCTCTCGAAAATCTTCACGTAAATTTTTAGACAAATTTATCCCGCGTGAGAGGACGAAACCTAGCGGCGATACATTTCTAATCCTCTCTTTCGTTTCCAAAATTGATTTATTTTATGTTTTTCAAAAGTACACTAGGACTTCCCGTATGAATTCAGGCATACATATTAGGTACTTATACATTTTTCCATGTATGTATTCCAAGTACATATATACATATAATGTGTGATATGTGCACAAATTCATATGAGAAGGCATCGCGGTGATGCCATGTGTACAGCTGCTTGGTGAAATTACTGTGCACAGAAACACAATTAAATGAAAATAGCGTCACAAACGCTTTTAGCAAGGGCAAGCGGTAACAAATAACTTTGGTAGAGAATTGCATTTGACAGTTCACCGATTCGATGATATACATATGGAAACAGAGAGAGGGGGAGAAGGAGAGGGAGAGGGAGAGGAAGAGGGAGAGAGGGGGAGGGGGAGAGAGAGAGAGAGAGAGAGAAAGAGAAGCGCCATTTACCATATCCGTAGGTCGCACGCGGCGGTTCATGTACATACACAAGTATATAAGGGAAGACACGCGAATCTACATTCGCCAGGAGAGCACTGAAAAGAAATATCGTTTCGGCGAAACATTTTATCTAATCCCACAGAGACCGTAATCGCGTCTTTGCCATATTCTTCGGTATTTTTCCAACAGTCGGCATATACCGAGTGTGCAGATACTGAACGATTTAAATGGAATTTTCCTCGCCACTTGCTCGCGCTTATCTCTTAAACATTCTGACTATCGAGCAAAACACATACGCATGGAACGTATACGAACAAGATACAATCCTATTCGCCCTGTTACGTTAAATGCTTTCTCTTTCGTTAATTAAAGCCCAAGCTTAGGAAGTTATTGAAACATTACGAAATAATTTTCCATTACATATTTGAAATTTAATCCTTAATTTCTGTCGTAACGTAAACTCACCGGACCACATTTACGCTGCGAAACAGAGTTTATATATAGCGAGAATTTTGGCCAATTTTGTTTGTAAAACTTAAATTTTCATTTTCTTCAATTTGTTGTACAAAA
>NW_011967240.1:4022912-4031218 GCF_000949405.1 Vollenhovia emeryi | reverse complement strand
TATATCAAGCCCAAGGTTATTGGAGGTGGGTGTGTTAATCTAAATAATTACCATTTAAATAAGTAAATAATGTTATATTAATTGTAGAGCAATAACTGCATAAACTAAAGTGTTGCAAAAACTTTTCATATATTAGTAATATCGCGTACCATTACGAATTAAAATAGAAGTAAATATTGTATATTTAAACGTAGATTGCGGAAAAACTATAAAATGTAATATATGATCTTTTAATCTTGCAGATTCACTTCTCAAATTGTTTTAAATCTCCACAGGCGATTTATACACTTCAACATTTATTGACCTCACTTAGCTATAAATAACTTGATAAATTTTACGGTCGTTATTCCTTATTAAATCTACAATTGGGACATAATCTATCTCGTCAAAAATCAACTGATGTTGCTTGGCAAATCAGTCTTCTCGTCACGTGTTTCTCCAATTTTGGATTAACACGAAAGGAAAACTCAAACTATATTTAGGTCTCAGGATTTAGGTCTCAGAAATATATCAAAGGTAATTTCATTTTGGTCGTTAAAATATGCAGCGTCTGCCTCATTTGTTATTCCCTATGTAGTCCTTCGCAGGTTTAATACATTGCTCGCTTTTCCATGTGAATCATTACGCATTCCTGATAGAATTCTGTAGTCACTTTCATGTGGCCCCGAAATCCGCCATTCTTAATTTTACTAACACTTTACGCGTAACATGTCTTTCATTAAATCGTCGTACCAACGTATTTCCTGAATCTTTCATATCGCAGAAGAAAGTATTTATATCAGAAAGTAACGAAAAGTATATTTTTTATAATAATATATCTATATTACATTAATACCTCAATAATAAGATTGCACTAAAATAAAGTAGCATTTTTATCAGCACTAATAATTATCAGATGATTAAGATAATAAAAGCTGTCTAAAGCTGATAGCAAAATTAATTGTGTGTGTGTGCGTGCGTGCGTGTGTGTGTGAGAGAGAGAACGATCTGCTAGTAAATCTCGCTTAAGTTCTGTTTTATATTCCTCTGACAGATTCACTCTCGGATCGAAGTGTATAAGTTTCGTGCCTCGAAAGAAGTTCGTTCGCGCAAGCATCGTTAAGAGATAAACGAAATAATAAAAAGATAAAGTCCACAGTAAAAAGTGAGTCGAGAGAGAAAGAGAGAGAGAGAGAGAGAGAGAGAGAGAGAGAGAGAGAGAGAGGGGGGGGAGAAATAAAACAGAAATGAGAATGGAGGCGACAGTTTTTGAATAGTAAACTATCAAGATTGGCGAGTAGTATCGCGTAAAATTAATCAGACTCGACATACTGTACCGATCTGTCACTTGCTACTAACTTTCGCGATACGGACAATATTAATTTTTACTATTCAACTGATCTTATTTTTCTTATATGGAAATATTTCTTATGTGCGTGTATATATACAGGGTGTACTAAAACCACCGGATTTCCTTTGAATCGCAGATTCCTTAGAAAATTTCAAGAGGAAAATTCTAATAAAAAAAATGTCAAGGCTATGATAGTTTTTAAATAATAAGCGATTATATTTCACAAATGACAGGTCTGAGATTTCGCGCGCTCAGGCACGGCGACATGACGAGTGATAAAAGTGTTCCTATGTGTTTCGCGAGCGAGCGAGAACCAAAGTTACCGTTTAACGGGACAGAAAATCTTTGGGAAGACGATGATCCGGTTATTTTGAAAACTTGAGGATAAAGAGAGGCAGGCGACTAGATTGAATCTAACTGAAAATTCCAAGTTCACTCAGAATATCGGAGATCGACTAAATCGAAGGATATCAGTCTGATCAAGATGCTCATCACAGTGAACCCCTCCCTTTTATTAATAAGACGTTACACAAAGTTAACAAAAAAATGGTTAAAGAAACTCTTAAAGGAACACTTTTATCACTGTACACCCTGTATAGTTGTTATTGTGACAAAAATGACTACTTTAAATTTAACGAATTTCATTATATTTTTACGCGTTAGTAAATAAAAAATTTTACGATTATACATTTTAACATCGACACAGCGTACGAAACGACGCAAATACATATGACGTAACGATTGACTCAGTCAACGGTTGATTAAGACACGATCAATTGTCCAAAAACAATTAAGAAATTCATTAAATCGCCTTTTCTTTGAAACTTGCTGACAAACTTACGATGTGCGATTTAATTCGCGCGTACTCATATGTAATAAACACACGAAATTTCTACCAAATATGAAAAAGAGATCATTCATATCTAATTTCTCGCAATCATTTTCATATAAAATGTGTGCTTGCGTTTTGTGGCACGATTGACCAAATCTCGTGACACGAATGACCAAATCCCGGGGGATGATTGACGAGACTTCGTGGCACTTTGTACAACACCTCAGTATTAATCACACGCGATAGGAAAGGAAGCACGAAAAATATACGATTGTACGAAGTTACTATTTGTACTCGGTATTCCTTGTAAATTTATCCGATGGTACGAATGTTAATCAACAGAAATCGCCGATGTATGAATTTAAACTATCGATGAGTAAATATTACAATATAATTAAGCACGGATAAGATTAATTGATATTTCATTCTTCAATTTAACGTATCGCGATGAAATGCGACTCAAAAATCTGCATTCTGACCAGTATTTGTATTTGATTCCGTTAATAAAAGAAAGGTTTTCAAGATTATACACGTATCCGTTAATAAATGAGAAACTTGAAAATTATACATTTAACATCGATACCGTACAATAAACGCAATTGAGTTAACGGTTAATCGAGACGCAATCGTCCGTAAAAATAATTAAAAATTCAAGCAAATTATACTCGAAGCGACGAGAGACTCGACGATACGTGATGTGTTCGAATACGAGCATCGTTTAAAGAAGCAATTATCCGTAATTATCGCAATGAAGTAATTTCAAATTAGCTTTGATTCTTTGACGTGCAAATCTCATGTGAATCGCGCGAGATATCTGTCTCGCCGGGTAACCGAGCATCGATGACAAATCGCGAGGATTCAGCGATGATATCCATCACTGATTTTTCACAGAGAGCGATCGCGGTTTCTTCCCGTACTTACCGCGAACGCACATCAAGAAAGAATAATGCGATATGCGAAGCGACGCGAGCCGCTAACCGAACCCATTCGACTGTCGCCGCGTGAATTCTTAGGCACAATAAGAATAGACTGTTTTCGACCGAAGTGTTTACGGCGCCACGTCCTTTCTCGAAACCGGCGCTCGGCGTTCGACGCCCGAAATTCCGACAATTTCCGCGACTTTTTTAAACAACGGCATCTGTCGCTTTTCCCGCACCTCGTAGTCCAATATATTTCTTTTAGCTGCCGCAAAATTAAATAAACATTTCGTTTACAGAGTAGCGTCAGATAAAAGTTAACTGTCGTTCGTATTTTTAGATACGACAATTTGATAATACTAGAATAGCGCTGCGTGCGCTCTACACGCCTCTCTTTCTCTCACTCCCTATCAACTATAGATATCGTCAATTTCTTTTCCTAACCTATTTTATTTGTACATAATTTATTTTTATTTCACATCAATGCATTCGATATTCATAAATATCTCGTTTACTACACGATGTAGGTCTAATGCAACTTCTATATATAACAGGCCCATTATGTAAATGTTTTTAATGAAAAGTTTACCACTCACCGATACGATGCGCAACAGCGGAGTTTTCTGCATCGTAAACTACGTTGAACTGTAAAGTACAAATATATGATACACGATTATTATAGAATAATCATTTAAACTCGAAATTATTGCATTAAATACTTCACGTATTCTTTAAATAGATATTTAATAAAATAATTATAAAAGTACTCAAAGAAATTTCCTTCTTTTAAATATAAACTCACAAGATTTCTACGTACATTTTTGCGTCTAACTCTTCTTCAAATCATTTGAATAAATAGAACAAACAAAGAGCAGACATTTCGCAGGTAGCAAATAATACATATAAAATGAAACACTCACCTCATGGTTGCTCCGCCGTTGCCCGATGCCTCCGGAAGCCTCCTCCTCCTCTCAGATTTTCTTGTTGCACTCACACAGTATTCACTCGCGAGAATGATTAACTACGATCGCGCGAAGTTTCGCGTGACACTCCCGTACGCGACGTGAAATGCCGCAAAACGCACAAAGTATTATCCGTACGACTTTCCGTCACGCAAATCACTCAAGCCGGCAACTCGCGCGTTATTTCGCACTCTCGATTCGAAAGTGGCAACGAATAAATCACTTTTACGATATAAAACGCGATGCGAGTGTCGAAATCAAAGCATCTAGCTGCGTCAAAGAAGTAAATTACTAATCCACGACGAAACGATGTCTTACAATCCGAATTGTCAAACAATCTAATCCTTGCGCGAAATAAATTGCGCGAGCGAAGCACTCACTACGATCAAGTCTATTAATTGTAACAATTAACGAAGATAATTTGATTACATTTCGAGCTATAACGTAGCGACCGTCTCTACTTCCTGCCTGTTTCAGCTACGCAGAATAACAGAACGAAATACAGCAAGCAAACGAAAACACTGAAGCGGTACAACAAATTTCTCTATCGTTTCACGAAACTGAAAGACAGAATACACTGAAATCAACAGATAATTCAAAGCGCGACGCGTAAACGGGATGTAATCACGATTAAGTATCACGATTTACATTCATATTTTATTAGATAAGCTAGTCGTGAAATCTATGCACGTTGATAAAGAGCCGTCGCCTCAACATGTAATCCGTTTCTCTGTACAAGCTATAGAAACTTAATAATTAATCGATGAACGTTACGTGTTGCTGGTAAAGGTGTACAAATTAATTGTTTTATTCCCGTACTCGTAGCGCAATCGCGTTTCAGAAATTGATAACGTAAAAGTAATACGACGCACGGAGCGACTCTGGACGCTGCCTGCCGGCTCGAGGTTCGACAAGCGAATGATAGCGCGATGACCTGTGCGTACACAATAGCGGGCGGAACGTCGCACGTTACCGCGTGGGCAGCAAAACAAACGCGAAAGTCGAGAGTTCGTTATCCCGCCTACGAAATATAACATAAATATATGTTGAAAATTCTATACCTAATATTCTCTCTCTCAAATTGCTTCGTTCGGCGATTGTTACTACAGGTACATTTTACATATCATTCTGTGCGCTGAGAAAAATGCTTTGATTGTATCAACAAGACATGTATGATAGAATGTATTTCGGCTAAACCAAATAGAATTTCTAGTTGGCACGATAGGGCTCGATATTTCATAACCAGAAGTTTGCTGGACTTCGCTACACATCTGGTAAATCCTAGAGCAATTCGTCCATTTTCTAACAGACGACTGGTTGAATCTACCAGATTTTTTTTCAGTGTGAAAAATTAGTATTGCTTATAGGGTAACGATCGTTTCTGTTCGGTCTGGAAAATTTTGAGAAGGTTTTGAAAGTAAAATCGTCTCTTAAATTTAAATTACTTAGGGATGTTGCATCAATTTCGTTGATGTACGTAAACGTAAAATAATGTGAAACCAGTAATGGCGACGCAAGAAGTAGGGCGGCCGCCTCTGTCTTGAATCTTGCTCGATACAATATTTTGCGTATTATTTCGCGCTTTCAACTTAGAAGCGGCCAACAAATTATACTCGGAAACGAGAGATTCAATGCGACGATACGAGATGTATCCGAATGCGAGCGTCGTTTAAAGAAACAATTATCGTCCGTCGTTATCGCAATGAAGAGGTAATTTCGAGTTAGCTAGCGCTTTGATTTTTGGACGTACAGATTTCATGTGAATCGCGCGAGGTGTCCGTTGTGCCGGTTAACCGAGCATCGATAGCAAACCGCGAGGATTCAGCGATCACGCGACGATATCGGTCGCTAATTAATCGCAGAACGCGTATCACGAGAGGATAATACGATATGCGGAGCGGCGCGGGCGTAACCGACTCGTTCGACTGTCGCCGCGTGAATGATCTTGCGTACGACGCCGTAAACACCTCGCGACCTCGGCTCGAAACCGAGCGCGGATTCCAAGAAATGACGTAGCGCCGCGAACACCTCGGTGGAAAACAGTCTATTCAATATCTATTCAAGTCTATTCGATTCCGCGCGTCTTCCCCGCCGCTCCTCATAACGCGATCGTCTCGTACGAGATTATTAACATTTATCAAACGTGTGTAATTGTCGCGACCTGTGTAATCACATCGTTGATTTCTACGGTGATTTGTCGGGCTGAATATCACGCGTAATTTGAAGAAAAAATCCGACAATTACGTATACATATAAATGATTAGTTTCGATACACGAGCGACAATACCTCTTTTAACAACCGAACCCGGACGAGTCTCTCTCTCTCACGTCGTGCTTTAAAATTTTCGTCGGTTCGAGTTAAACATTTAGGTATATGTGGTAAGAGTACAATGTATATCCTTCTTATTTGTACTTTGCTCTTTGTACTTTGACAAGAGAATTATATAGGGATTTTTAGATGTTGCGGAACAAGTTAAAAACTAACAAGAAACGCGGAAAGGGAAAAACTTTATACTTGAAGGAACAAAGCATAAAGTAGGGAAATCCGTTCAGAGAAGAGAACACGAGTTTAAAATCGCGAAATGGACCGGCCGAAAATATTTCGCGTGATAACGGATAGAAGCAAGAAAACGAGAGATGCAGAAAGGGAGCGACGTATTGAGAATATGGCGGTTCGAGCGATATTCGCGAAACAAAAGTAATGAGAGAGTCACTGTCTCAATGTAAAAATAAAGAAAGCACGAGTGAGATGGACGTGATGAGCAAAAAGGAATGAAAAGACATCAGAGAAAGGGATAAAACTCTGAAAAAATTATAAACAACGATAGAAAATATGGAAAATACTCCGTCAAAGATAAAATTTGTTGCTAAATATCACATTTTTATATTTGTGTCGATTTATAGATATTTGTTTCTTTCTGTGATTTATTAGAATGCAAAAATCGCATATGCTTGTTTGCATAAATGTTATTTTATTTGCATAAATTATATGCATATATATATAAGTAAAAAACTGCGCCACAAATCATCAATTCATAATTATGATTGTAATTTACTGTTTACATCATTTATGCAAATGCTTTCAATAAATTATTCCCGCGACGTAATATTTTATTTTATTCTGTTCAACTATACATCTGGAGTCTGACATTTGTTGTGCGGCATGGCGCCATGTTAGTTTTCAATCTCATATATTGTTAGAACAAATCCCGGAAGAACACGTGAGATAAAAATCTCATATGCGAAAGTAGAATGTCACGTACTTTCATTTTGGTACCCTTTCCAAGACAAGTTAATTTTGCGAGCAACTTATGGCTGAGTTGTCGCACATAAATCGTGGGATGAATCAAGCTCCGAGGTGCCGGAGCCTACGCAAAGTAAACTTGTGTGCACGTGCAGGAAATAATTGTAAATAAAACGAGAGATGCTCAGCTGCCGTGCGGTACATGCGGGATTACATTTATATTGAACGCAACAAAAAGTCACGCCTGCTTACTATAAATATGTATATAAATAAAACTGTGGAAAGATATCTATGTAGAAGAGAATAAACTCAATTAAGAAGAAATATTTCCTCAATGGAGTAAAATCAAATATGTGAAATTTGCGCTGAAAATTGTCCAGCCAATTATTTAACATACTTGTCGTTTCAGGATTTTAACTTGCGAACTGTGCAAGTTCGATTTAAAATTTACTCGAAGTTAAACACTTCGTTAAAGATACGTTCAGCTATCATGTAAGATAATCCGGCTGGATTACATAGATCAATAAACGTACATATAAACGGCGTACGTATGGTTAGTAAAAAAAAAACGTTGTTTATGTGCCGAATTGATACGTGTATCTTTAAAAGCCTGGCATAATATACCTTTATGTATTACGTAAGCATAGGTCCAAATGGCAGATATTCTTGCGGTAAAACTCTATAATATTTATATTTGGGTAAAATTAGAGTTTCCGAAGTGTTTTACCAAACATACACGCGCGCATAAGTGTAGGAAGAGCAAAAAAAAGTCACATCTGAAATATATCTACTATATCAAATAAAATTCTAGGGTTTCTTTATAAGAAACTAGAAGGGAAAGGAAAAATTATTTTATGTATAGGTATATACGATTGTTACATATTAATTTACGAATGGTATTAATGAATACGCTATGTGTATTTTTGCAGTTTTGTTCTTCGAAAATGATCGGTAGATCTCACTTTCTCAGTTTACATATCTTCGTCCTAATCAATGTTTGTTCAACGAAAGTAACTAAACA
>NW_011967240.1:4004925-4019108 GCF_000949405.1 Vollenhovia emeryi | reverse complement strand
GCCTTTACCCTACATATCGTTTACAGTCGAACAACTCTTGAATGTATTTTTCCTTCTTATGCTTACTCCAAAGGTTAAATGTACGCTCATTTAAACCTTTAAAATTCATAAAATTACTAATTTTATCACACTGAGGGATGCCAGAATTGTCCCGGACTGAGAGCAAACGCACAAGACAGATTTGAAATCGTAAAGGAAAAGAAAAGCTATTTGAGTTTCCAAGTTTCTCGTAGAAAAGGACGTAGTGAAAATATGTGAGAAATTACCCAAGTTGGCAGAATTCACGTAGTTTTCAAAGTGCCGCAATCGTAGAATACCATTTAACACTTTTATTTCTATAAAACTAGCCAAAAATTTTATATAAATTTCTTTCGATTCGTTTGTATCGCGATGCAAACACGAATGTGTGTGTGTATGTGTGTAGATGTAATGATAGTATAATATTTTAAAAAACCAAGTATTTATGCGTTATCAGTAATATGCGACTGGTCTAAACGCATACACGAGACTTCGATCAACCACGTACATGACGGCGCTGCAAATTGCTCGTTGCAATTGCTATTGCAAATTGTAACATTTTCCAACAGCAGCTGGACCAATTGTACGCGACATTACGGAAACGTGGGAAGGCAGCTGACGACTGTTACCATTAAACAATACGAATTTCGCGAGTGTGCACCAACAATGTAGTTATTGCTGCTAACTTATTACGACCGACGAATTCGAGCGAGAAATTAAATCTAAAACAGCGTGAATAAGCCATCGTAATAAATCTCGTAAGGATACCGTGATACGCACGCGCGCGTTGCATCCTTTTTTCCGCGACAATGCGGAAATTAATGGAAATGGACCGAGAAATGGGGACGAATGCGGCGAAGCCGACGTTACCCGCATCCCGCTTACGTGGTCATGCATGCCCGAAGCGGTCGGCCGCATCTTCGTGATAATGCAGCGGACACTTTAAGCCCGGCGCCATGCCACCGCACGTATCAACGCTTTCCATCGTCACCGCTTGCCCGACGCCATTCGTTTTCGGTAGGAAAAACGTCGGTCCCGATCCGCTCCGTGTCACAGCCCGCCGTCACCGAGCTCGGGCGAGCGCGACGATGAATCCCGGCCGGCAGTTTTCACGGGTAAACCGCAAAGTGCTCGCGCGCATTATAAATTTGCATAAATTAAATTCCCCTTTGAATCGAGGCTCGCTTAGGAAAGTGAAGGAGAAAGAGACGGCCCTCTCTTCCCGCTTTTCATCGTGTCACCGTGTCGTCGCTTCATCTCGAGATTCGCTTTTCGTCGCGATATCCCCGCCGTCGCGCCGTTTTTCCCTAACCGCTTCACGTCCTTTCATCCCCAGCCTCCGCAATCCATTTTCCACCCCGTTCCTCGTTCCTGTTCTTTTCTCTTCCCGTTCTTCGAGCAGCACGGCCGCGCCTGCGTACCGTAGTATCGCTCTCTTCCCATTCTCTTCGTCTATTGTCATTTCTTCCCCGTGGCAGCCGCGTCTTGTTTTTCTCCTTCGGGACCGGGACTATTGTTCTCCATACGACGTACCCGCTGATCGCGGTGTACTCCCAGTAGCATCGAAATTGCCGCCACCCGCCAGCAAGTCGAGCCGACCACAATTCCTTGACAAACTCCACAGCGGCGATTGGATCCACCGTCAAATTATCAAATTATCAAATTATCTAGTTATCCAATTACCAAGAAAGGCGACAAAATTATTAGAGGCCCGTGACAAGTGGGATCCGTCAGACGTTGGCGATGTCTCTTTCTTTCTAAGTGCAAGTAAACGATGCCGATTTTTTTTTGCGGAGTATTTAAATTACGTTACGTCAAAAACTCGCCGAGAGTGCATAACCAATCAAGCCTCATCAATTGAGCATATAAATAATGTTAATGTTGCATATAACACATTAAATGGAAAAGCCACATACGTCAAATTAACATGTATCTGTATTTGTATAAAGTAACGCGCGTTATACATTTCACGTGTGTATGCACATAGCACTCGGAACTAATTTATTTGACAAGCGC
The DNA here is from genome assembly GCF_000949405.1 of Vollenhovia emeryi. Taxonomy (NCBI): domain Eukaryota; kingdom Metazoa; phylum Arthropoda; class Insecta; order Hymenoptera; family Formicidae; genus Vollenhovia; species Vollenhovia emeryi. Next base: position 4,017,074 of record NW_011967240.1, on the reverse strand, counting down.
CATAAAATGATCTGCGGTGTACCCCAATCGCGCTCCTTCCAATTATTATTTTACAAAATGAATTAAACCCCTTGATAGATATAATTAACGATAATATGAGGAAAATGTCACGCCGTCATACACGCGCGGGTTAACGTCAGCAGATATATAGCTCTTTCGTACCATTCTCGCCCCCTTTTTTTTTCGTTATACTCCGCGAGATCGCTCTCACGAAGATTTAGTGTTTCAATCTTGTACGTACGACATTGCGCTCCTTCCGATTTTCGTTGACTCTCGAATCAAGGAATCTCAGATCTCACCCTTTATTGCTCCCCGCGGCACCTTTGTCTCCTTCGACTATTATACAGTAATTTATTTGCAACCACGTACCCCGTTGTTTTACATATGCGTATACAAAGAAAGCGTCATTTATACGCGCATAATGGTAAGTACACGTGAACAAAAGCGAGATACGATGTGCGCAAAAATATTAAAAAATATTCCTCCCGTTGTCTAGTGTCGTAATAAGAGCAACATTTTTCGACAATTATTGACAAAAGTTATTCTCTCTCTCCCCCCCCCCTCTCTCTCTCTCTCTCCCTCTCTCTCTCTCTCTTGCTCTCGCTCTCGCCCTCGCTCTCGCTCTCTCATACTCGCTCGTATTTCTAAATTTACTTCTATTATACCGCAGCACCGGGTAATATACATTTTTAATTCTCGTAAAAGCCTTTTTCACGAAAAAGCGACTACCAAAAAAGGACTATTAAAAAACAGAAAGATATTTTACAACTATATATTATATATATATATGTAATTCACTGTTTATATTTTTATTCGGATAAAAATCAAATTGACCTGTAATTTTGTGGAAATTAAACGATTAACTTATATTTTATTTGCACACACGCATAAAAGATCACAGGGTGATTAGTGTACAGAGATAACTGTGAATTGAATTAACGAAAGCAAATGTGCCCGGGCAGCAGAATACATTTGAATAGAATATAAAATCTGCAGTTACTGGGCAAATGTTGTTAGTTATAAATGCAGTAGCAACGTTACCTAGCACAATCAGATCAAACCAGCTAGCAAGAAATATTTTCATTAAGATTAATTACTACTTGTATAATAAGCCGGAAAACAAAAATGGAAAGTACGGAAACTCTTCATAATTTAAAGACCTGAATACGACACTTGAAGCAGAGTTTGAAATAGCGTTGAAAAGAACAATTTTTCTTTCATGTTTGTTCTAATTTAGCATAATTTCATGCAAATTGTTAGAAAAGTAAAACTTCGTAATATAAATTTTTTTAAATAATATTTTCGTAAAACGTTTTAGAATAATTTACAAGATACAGCTGCAATAGTATTGTATTACTACGATGACCTCGTTAAATTCGGTTTTGCGAATTACATAAATGTTCTTATCGCTGCATTAATTATATAACACGAGCTGTACATGCGATAAAATCATTACAAAATAACTGCGTTAAAATATCGTACGTGTGCTAAACAATTAATTTTCTGAAATTGTATCCTTAATTGTTGCCGAGAATGGCATATAAAATTCATCGCTCAGCGCCAGTATTGAAAATTGCGATTACCGCATTCAATGATAAACATATAAATATTTAAACAGGCATGCGAAATTACATGATGACAAGCGATATTGCAGCGCCGTCACCAAACATACGACTCGACGAGATTTGGGTATTATTCGAAACGTACCTTGTCGCTCGTTTACTCAGTGCCAGGCAATACCGAAGTTACAGCTTCCATTTCAAGCGATATGACACTTCTCGTAAAGATAAAATGGCGAGCCATATATTTCCATACCATTTCATATTCTCACCTCTATCGCTACTGGATATTTCGCCACGTTATAACATCTTCTCGCGTTAAAAAAAAAAGGAAGAAAAGGAGAGGAAAGACAGGGAAGAGTGACATCCTTACGCGAAAACAGGGAATAATCGAAATCCAGGTCGTGTATATTATACTTGCGGACTTGTTCGTTGCGTTCAGCGGTCTATGGTCTATCTTTACTCTGTGAAACTGTTCTTTTTGTTGCCATAGCGACTAGCGACTCCAATATCAAAAACTTTTCATCTGTTTCTGACAGTGCCATTGATTATTCCTCGACGCGTAGGTTCTTTTTCTCTCCCTCCCCTCCCACTTTTTTTTTTTACAAAGCACGTAATTTTCTCGATACAATCGTACACCGGAACTGTTTTTCTTCCCGCCGACGTTCGTAAGTTCCTTCTCAAGCAATGCGAATATTCCCGATCTTAATTACATGTCACCGTGTGTCTACGTTTTTACGTCATTTCATTCTTTTTCCTCGTATTCATAAAGAACATTGAAATTCTTTTACAATCGCCGCGGCTTCGTTTGCAAATCAATGAAGCGCGATAAAACGCAGTCATACTCTTGCAGAACATTAATCGAATCTTTCATCATTGCTAAGTATTGCCTGACTAAATAAAAACAATAAGAATATCAATATTTCACGATTCAATTTGTTACTCTTTACATAAGAGCACCTTGATGACGTAATACGGCAGCTTTCTAGCGGTTTTAATTTTATACAAGATTATTAAAGAACGCGCAACAACACAAACGAGAAACGCAGAAATTCAATATAAAATTAAAGATTATATATTACAGGTTTACATTTACGTTCGTACAGCGAAGCACGCAAGGTATCAAATTCAGCATCGTATGTCACGACGGACCGCAATGTCCGCGCCGTGGCATGCGATGTATTCTGTATTACAGTTACATTTCTGCTATAATCGCCTGTGTGCCACGGACCGAAATTAATTTCTTCATTCGTATCTTCATTTCCGCTAGCGCTGAAGCGTTGGCGTCAACATCAGCCAAGCGTCCCGGCGTCACAATGGCCGCTCGACAAAGGTATCAATCGAAGCGTCAAAGAAGCGAGCTTATGAACATTCAGAGAGATGCTATCCTCAATTTCGAATCTCTAAAGCGAACTGTCCGCTGAAAACTGAAATCCTAAAAACGGAAGGGTGTATTGTTGCAGAATACACGGAAAGACATCGCCTCTTGGCTGCTAATGTAAATCCACAACGCAAATAAATTTAATATTTGGAGGAAATTACATCAAACATTCTATCCCTTTAAGCTGTTGTTGAATCTCATATGTAAACAGCGATGAATTATAATTGTAAATTCAATACCTTCTAATAAATGTTGGCAATGAAAGTGTACAATGCTAAGAACAATTTCGAGCTCTTTGATTCCCCCTAACAGTTGCCAATTCAATGAAATGAGTCGTTAATTAAATACCAATGACAATTGCCTTTGTCCTACGGCGACATTAGAGAGAAAGGGAGAAAAATTTATTATCGATGTTGACGTTTACGGATAGACAGCGTATATGAGCTTTACATTAACTTGCACGGGTGACAGATTTACGTTAACGATCCCACCGTTAATACACCATCCGAAAACGTAATCTTCCAGTTACACATATACTCGCTCGTTCAATACACCAGCTGACGGAGATTTATGAGCTAAAAGCGTACATGCACAATCCTTCTCATCTTTTCCCCCCTCAACATGACGCTAGCTTAAAAAAGCAATTACGAGAAACGCAGAGAAAGTGCGCTTGCGCACGGACGTATAGCGAGAGCGAAGTGAAAAGGAATGTCGATGAAAGAAAGTGAATAAAAGAAACCGGTGATAAGGGAATCGAGGGAGAAATGAGAGAAGAATTTTAATTCGACCAGACGAAATAAAATTATTAGAAAGAGCGAACAGGAATATTCTTCGCCCCCCCTCCCTTTTTTCCGAGGTTCAACAGTCGCGTAGCTTCGCGAATGATAGCCATTACACTCGGCGCGCGGGTAACGCGCGCGTTACAAAAATAGAATTTGATAGTTTTTACCGGTGTATGCCATGCACGCTAGATTCTGTGGGACACGAACGTGCCTGGACTGCTACGATACGAGACCATCTTCGAAGGAAAAATGCCGGCAGCTAAAACTACAATTTCGGCGATTTACAATTTTAACGGGTAGCACGCTTCGACGATGTCGTCCCTCGCGCAAGACAAACTCGTGCAAGTACAAGTGATCATAGTGTACGAGCACAGTTCCTCCCTTTCCTCCTCCAGACGACTAATCGCTTGCATATCACCTTGCCCTTGACACTATCATCAGCCAGCGCAAAACGAGAAGTTCCAGTGCATCATACACACACACACACACATACATACACACACACACTTGCCCCAATTTTCCATCCAATCCTAATTATACAACGTCCGGCAAGCATAAAGGAAGTAGGACGGACGGCGTTTGCAACTCCGCTTCGAAATTGCACGCCTTTAACCTTTAACATTCCAAAACGTTCGATATGCATATATATGGAGCGTTGATAAATCAGTTCTTTTTGGCCGCTCGTTTCAAATATCGAGCGTAAATTGGCGTCTGTTTATTTTTAAGATAAATAAATAGAACAATCGCCTGGCTATACGATGTCGCGCGGTATATCATTGCTTATTCGGCGGCGTCTTTTAAGTGGACGATCGATTTTATCGCGTCGCGTTATTAAATTCCTAGATAGTAAATATTTCAAACGTCTCCTTTTAATAATTGGTATTCCTTACCGTCATTTTACTGATCTACATATAACGTGTACACACACGATCGAGCCGTGGTAAAATGTATCCGGGGGGAAAGAAAAAGTACAATAAACTCGAGCCGGGGAAAACTCGAAAACTCCCGCCCCGAAGAAAAAGTCGAAAGGCGTGATATATATACCGGAACAATTCTCCAATCCTTCCACTGTTCCATTCAGAAGTGAAGTACTTGTCCATCTCTAACGCCCTCATTTTTTCTTGGCAGCTTTTCGCACCGGTTATTTCCACCCTCATTTGTCCTATCATCCTCTTTCTGCCACAAGAACGCACAAAACTGAAAGCAATCGATTTATCACAAGCACGCGCGCTGTGTATTCGCGCGCGGGTAATTTGTTTCAACGTATATTGTATACATACGGTAAAGACGTCGGACGAAACCGGCGAAGATTACGCGTTATAAATTGAAAGGCAAATGTGCTGAATCATCCCCCCCCTCTCTCTCTCTTTCTCTTTCTCTCTCGTTTCCCTTTTTGAAATTTCCCTTTTCAACGGTCTCGGTAGATTATGTAGTTAAATGCAAAATTCGAGATATTCGATAAGTTCCTTCCGAGGCAATATTTTATCTTACTGAGAGTAGGTGTAGACGACAGGCGCAAATTTATACTTTTAATCTTGAACTGCAAGAGTATACGTGCGAATTTCCACGCGTGTTCTTCACTGTTCACCTGTGCTTTCAGATGCGCGGGTATATTCATGGTTCATCTAAGGCAATCCCAGTTATCCTCCCCACGTTGCGATAAGAAATTCCTCGGATTATATCTTTGACATTCGACCCGGCTCTATCCGATCATAGCGCCGGCGCTATCTTTCTATCTTTTTTCGCCATCGAAACAATATATCGTTGCACACGACAGGTATCTCCTTTGGGAACGTTCCACGTGATTTCCGGTTTTTCCGACGAATTTCGCTTTCAGTCCACATTGTCTGGTTACATACGGTCCGTTTCACGCCGGCCTTACTATTCATATTTTCATGAATTTTCATTTGCCGCTCACGGGATTGCTCGTTATTTCGCGTGTATTCACTTTTGTATTAGCGGCTCGCTACGCGACAAGAAGATTATCGGTTTGGAATTCTTGCTGAATTGCAATGAACTTTTCCTTTTTACTCTGATAGATCGTCAAAATGTAAATGCGCACATCTCGCAAACGGCAGAAAGCGTGAATAATTTTTATTCGACGAAAATGACATCGGATTACCTGCCTCGGTGCTTTTCCAGCTTGCTCTTCAATTCCGCGCCCAAATGGAGAGAATTCTTTTAAAGTGGAGAAATAATTCGTCCAGGCTTTATATTACCTGACACTACTAAGAAAATGAATACTCTTTTTTTTTCCAGCACTTTCGCTTTAGGATTCCACTTAATTGGATGTAATTTTGGGAAATATATTAAGAAATTAACAGCTTTGCGTATCAAGTAGAGGAGAAGCGCGCCAAGACTTCGTGAAATATTCAATTTAAAACACTTCTCTCGTTAACAATTTAAACGGACTACATTGGCTGAAATGTTTACGCATGAAGATTTTTTTTTATAGAAAGAAGATAAACACTTTTTCCTTCGCGGAGTGGTCTAATGATTAAAAGTATTTCGCAAACGTCTACCGGTCTCGACGTGAGAAGACAAAGATAAATGTCTGTACTCTCGCGATGGCATTGTACCGACAAATAAGCTGCTTGGCGCTGCACATTGACTTTCGCGCTTTTATAAATTTAAATCCCGAGCTAAAGAAATTGCTCGTTATTTCGCGCATTTGCGCCTGCGGTCGGTACACCTGGTGCACCTTTGGAAATTTCTTTTCCTGACACGATAAAAAAGCATTCTGTCGCCAAGATGCGTACGCGAGAAGGAAAATAATGAAAAGCGGGGGAATAAGAGCGCAGAGTTTAAATGTCCACCGAGTCATTTAAATTTAAAATTCATGCCACGGCCGTTTAATTCCCGCTCTTGACGTGTACTTTTAAGAAATTAATACCCGAGGAATCTATCGAGTATTAGATTAAGCCATCTGATTCTTAAAGCCCCTTTTCAATTTATTACTTTAACCGATCTAATGCATTTTGCATTGTCTGTACGATTCTAATACGTCCAACGATATAAAGCTGATAAACGAGCGATTTACTGGAATAATACGAATGCGTTAATTAAATCCTGGCAATGTATATGTCTCTCTGTCAACATTCATATATTCATACCGACGTTCCGCGGCATGTATTTTGAAACAAAATAAAAAGAACAAATGAACACATAACTAAATCCTAAAATTAAAATTATTTAATTAACCTAGTTACGAGCTACAATTTTTGAATCCGTTTCTCCCCTAATGGAAGTCTTTCCGAGCCTATTACAGCAATTGAAGGGTACTAGCGTATATTATGCTAAAAGTAGACCGAACTAAACGCTTTGGCCAAAAAACTGTACACTCTCATTCACAGACACTGGCGCTCGTCGATTTTCTTTGCGTTTTCCTGGGAAACGGCACGATACAGTTTTGGGGAGAGATTTGTTTCCGCGGCTCACGCTAATTTTCGAAAATTTTCTACTCGATCGCCACGCTTACAGTGCAAAGGTATTGACGTACTGCAGGTAGACCCTGCGAGACAGATGCTAATAATTTCCTTTACACGGTGTCACCGTACTGTGCATTTAATATAAATCACTCGCCTGCGCTTAATCGCGCGTACGTAATTCGACGTAACGAGATATTACGTCAAGTAGCGCGCTACCGAGTTTACTTCTCGGATACTAAGGGCGCGCTGCACTTACTAACAGTAATCACATTAGTACACGTGAAGTTAAAGGCACGCTGGGAAACGCGTTCGCACGCGAGTTATGCGGCGACATAAATTTGAATATAGTTTAAGCCTGGCGTTATACGCGCGACCGCACGCTGCATCGCGAATTAAGTAAAATTAAATTCTGGCACTTGTATTTAGCCCGACGGACGTGCGCGGGGCTCTTAAAGCGAGATTGTAACGCGGTCCGTTGCACGTACATATACCGCCGGCGTAAATCTAGTTATACACATTCTGAACGCCGCTATAAAAGTGTCGCGCATCCTCGACATCGAAATCAGATCTTCCCAGAAATAGAGCGCCAAAGTTAGAGTGCTTTCCAGAACGGGAGTTTATTCCGAAGAACTACTGCGCCCACTTATACGGATATCGAACATATCGTGCAGATGACAACAGAAAATCAATTGACCTATATAACCAGCAATTCGTTAAATACCGACCGATATATATATACATATATATGTGTATACGTATATACAGTAAAGTGATAACGAAATGTATCTGTGCTGTAACCTTGAAATATATTTATACAGTAATAAGAACGGAGTTAATCTATTGGCGTGCCATGGAACTAATGAAACGCGCTTCCTTTCACCAACAAACGCGCCCTATTGTATGTATTAAGAGGCGCTACACACTGAGAAGAAAAATTTTGCCATAGCTAATCATGGTTTGCTTGAATTATTTCGCTGCCACAGCTATCTAAACCACAGCACACGGTTTGCTGTCGTATCTAATACAATAGGCACGGCAGCAAAATATTTAGCTATCACGACTAAATATTAGCTGTTCATATTTTAAAGGTGAAATTTAGTTGCCACAAGCAGCCTTTAGCTACGGCAACTACATTTGTCTTTACGTGCGTTTGAAAGACACTTTCCCGATTAGAAAAAGTTAGGAAATTAACTCACAAATAAGAGATTTAATATCGCCAGTACCAATGATATGTAGTTTTTCAAAAACGATCTGCACTGGCCAGTATTTTTATTTAAAAAACAAACGGCGTCTCGGTCCCGAATTTGGACCCTTTTCAAGTGATCTGCATAACTTGACACTAAATATTTCTTTAAAAAATATATCGCGCAAATAATTATAGCGAAAGTAAATTGCAAATCTATACCTTTTCACACAATTGTTATTCATCTCATATCGTTCGCTTGGCCAATATCATGTTAATAAGCTGTGTACGAGCGAGAGAGTCGTTACACTTTACGTTGTTACGAATTAATAAATGTCGAGAGTGAATAGAGATAAATAAGAATAAATAAGATCGAAACGTCGTTTGTCTTTTAAATAAAAACACTGGCCAGTGTGGGTCGTTTTTGAAAGACTACATATCGTTAGAAAAATTAATATCAAGTTTCTAGAAAAAAATGTAAGAGCAAGCAACCACCTTTTTCTGCTTCAGTTGTCGGAGGACATCGGGTATGTCCTTTACTCTGCTCTGGGCAGCTTTTACATCCCATCCTGCATCATGGTCTTCGTGTACATACGTATATACTTTGCTGCCAAGGCTCGCGCGCGTCGCGGCATACGGAAACAGCCCCGTCCACGTGCGGTGCCGCCGGAATCGCCTGACATCAGGCAGACCAGCTTCACTCAGAGCACACCGGCGACTGACACTAAGAAGTGTCCGGGATCGGTCATGGAAAACGTTGCCACGATCGAGAATCAGCCGGTCCAGATACCGATTGTCACATGCGACTTTGCTAGTGACGTCAGCACGTCAGAGGCTGATCCCGGCGGAGGCATCAGTATACCGATGGAAGAAAAGGACACGCTCAAGGTATGGATCTTTAACCGTTTCAACGATACTTCCGCGATAGTTGACAATAAGCTCGAGGCTCGAGATGAAAAATATCGGGAAATGTACACAGTTGTTATTACAGTTGAAGAAATGTTGTATCTCGAAACTATTATACACATTGTGCGACATTCGGTTTCCTTTTTCCCCCGTTTAATCCTTTGCGGTGAGTGCTTCTGGTTTAATCTCGAATAAGACAAATTACTCTAAAGTAAATGTGTCAAGCCGTGTAAATATTCCAAAATTTTGTAGAGAGGATTCACTTTGCACTACGATCGGCAACAGTAATTTGCGGCATATCCACGCGATCGAAACATGTGGAATTTCCGCGATTCCGCATTCTTTTATTATTTTTCTTTCTCTTCTCGTATGGACATACCAACATCACTCACTGTTACTCTTGCCGCATATATCATCGATATCTTGTATGGAACGTAGCAATAGAACTAGTGAATCTTCAGAATCGGATATTTTATATTGGAAAGTCATAGAGAGTTAAATTGGACAAAGATTCCAATGAAAGGGGACATGATACTATTGCAAATCAGGATATGCAATCTAAATACGAGTTTCTTTTGTCATATCCGTCAGATCACAGTCTTTCATCGCTTTTCATAAACTCTCTCCATATATGGAGAGCATGAAACTACCCATACAGCACCGATTGTTGCAGAAAGCTTCCAGGAGGGTTTCAAAATTATTTCAACCTTTCGTATTCCGTGTGTAACTATTCTGAGAGAATTCTGCAATGTGTTATATGAAATGTTGTAACAGAAATGTTTCTGAAACCTTCCGCGTGAAAATAATTTTTCCAATCTTTCAGTTGAGTCATCACTGAATTGTTTCACATAAAATATTCTATTGAACCTTTCAGTCGAGCCATTTCCGAAACCTTTCTCATGCAATAAATTTGAAAATTTTCAACTAATTTATCCCTAAAACATGTCGATGTCTAAGAACTAATTTTTCTAACCTGTTGTGTGCAATTTGAAGAAAAAACAAAAATAATTATATGATTTATCTATTAGTTTAGCAAAAGATTAGAAAAATCGACCCTAAAGCCTTAATTGTGTCCACGATGCTAGAAATCTGAGTCTGAGATATCGCTCCGGAAAACGTGTAACCAATAAAATTGCCGTTTTTCTTTCGTAAAAACGCACTTGTCTAACCCTAAAGAATCTGATTTCGAAGGCTGCACATATGGCACCATTCGGCTTGTGCCAATATTTGTATTTTTATTTTATTTTTATTGTTACAAAGAAATGTCAAGTGTTTTTGAAGAATAACTATAATATAATTATGTAATGTTGTATTAGTATAATAAATGTGTAAGTGTCTAAAGTATTCCTAATTTATTGCAATGTCTTGCAACATTTCTACGATATTCTACAAAGATTTCAAAATTATTTCAATAACTCTTCGGCAATATTTCTGGCATATTGGAGAAAGGCTTTAGACATGTTTCGGTAATCTTTCAGTACATTTTCAGAAAGGTTTCGAATGCAAGAGTAACGGACCTTTTGCTATTCCAGAGCCTGTCTCAGAGCTGTTGCAGAAACATTTTGCAATCTTTATGAGATATTTCAATTTTCGGATAAAATCTTTCTTAAATATCTCTGAAAGCTCTCTGTGCTGTACGGGTAGAGAATGTGTCTGTCAATATTCAAACATATATGCGCTTGTACGACGGGTAGCTCTGTAATGGCACATAAAGTTACTAACGTATTAGCGTGTATCGATACTCCATTGAATAATATTTACGAGCTAATTATGGGATAACTTGCGTTGTGGCAAAATGAATATCCCACTGTTATGTGATAGAAGATAGGAAACGTTTCGCTTCGCTCAATAGCAAAGTCTTTAAACTGCGAGGCGTTTCCTTATGTCAATACATTTGCGGGAAATAAATTGCTCGTATTAAGCATTAAATCACATTGCAAGATTGGACCCCATTCGTTTGTCAAGATTATGCAGCGGTGTGCACTGAGGAAAATCCGTATGCCTGAGCGAAGTCGCGTTTGTAATTACGTACGAAAATACAGTTTTATACCGAGGCAGGGACATAATTGCACGGGGATGAGTTTCCCATTCCGACTGTCGCGCAATTACGCGAATTCTCGTTCAAACTTGAGCGCAAGAACACGCCCGCCTTTGTTACCTCGGGCTTCGTATAACAGCTGCATGTCAAAGAGTCTCGTGATAATCCTGCCTGTTCGTATGAAAATCATACATCGCATATACACAAGAATAGACGCACATAACGTGCCAGTCTATCAAATTTCTGAGGTTTGAAGAAATTTGCATGTAGAAACGGTTAACTTTAACGAAGAACGGACGAATAATCCACTCCTCATTTCGCAAGCCAATGAAATAACGCCATAACACTCTGCCTAACGTCTTGTCCCTTTCTTTTTCTCTCGTAGCTTTAATAAAATTCCGCGATATCACTCGAGTAGCCTTTATTTCGTATGTGCGAATTCACTTTCAACGCACTTAACAAATTTACTGCATATTCAAAACCTTATCTCAAAACTAACAGCCGAGTTTGTAACATTACGTATCTGGAAAGTTGCAAAGAACCCGTTCTAGCAAAGTAATATGCTCGCACAGCACTGGACAGTGCTGATGTGGCGACTGTTACATCGTGCACGTGCATAAAACATACAGCAATTACTTGACGATCGCGCGCGCGCGCGCGCCTACCTAAATTTAATTTTACACAAATTTCAACTAAATTCCATTGAAGCGAAAAATAATTCTCCGCTCAACTTTGCCAGACGAAACTTTCCTGCGGGTAATTAAACATTTTCGATTTATCAACGTCAGTGCGTGCTTTCTTGACCATACCTGGGCATCTTTAATGGTAGAGAAAATTTATCGCGAAAAATATTACCTCAGCCTGGGTTCGAA
>NW_011967240.1:3982006-4004159 GCF_000949405.1 Vollenhovia emeryi | reverse complement strand
CCCGGACCTGCCCTACACTCTAGGCGGGCGTCTCACAAATTCGACCACCGAGGCGTATGATAATATTTGTCGCAATATGCCTCGGCGGTCGAATTTGTGAGACGCCCGCCTAGAGTGTAGGGGAGGTCCGGGTTCGAGCCCTGGCTGAGGTAATATTTTTCGCGATAAATTCGTTAGTTACCGCTGGCGACATTGAAGAATTGAGATTGTAGATCGATGCCCAGCGACTGTAAAGAAACAGACGACACGAAAGAGCGAACTGTTGAACGCATGTTACGGGTTTTGTCGCAGGTGAGTATACCGATGCCGGCGCAAAAGAGCAGCTTAAAGGCGAGCCTGTCGGTGAACGGGGACGGGCAGTCAGGTGGGCAGAGTGTGCCAGCGCGATGCCGGGCGCCCAGCGTTGGCATCGACGTCGACATGGTGTCCGAGTTCGACCCCTCGTCGTCGGACAGCGGCGTGGTGTCGAGGTGCGCGGTGGTGAAGCCACTTAAGCTGCGACTGTGCCAGCCGATCTTCGGCCGCAAGCACGTAGGTAAGTTGAAGAGGGAGCACGGCGACGCGGGGCGACACGCGGGCAAGGACGAGTCCGGCGGCAGCGGCAGCGGCGGCGACGGCAAGATGAAGCCGCGCGATCCGGAGCGGGAGAAGAGGAGGCTGGCGAGGAAGAAGGAGAAGCGTGCCACGATGATACTGGGCTTCATAATGGGCAGCTTTATCGCCTGCTGGCTGCCCTTCTTCGTCCTTTACATCGTCAAGCCTCTCTTTCCCGATTTCGATATACCCTCGCAGGCCTTCGTAATCGCCTTCTGGCTCGGCTACACCAACTCGGCGCTGAATCCCTTCATTTACACGGTCTTCAACAAGGACTTCCGCCGCGCTTTTCGCCGAATATTGTTTAAATGAGCAATACAGTATAGCGTCGACCAAGAGGGACGCTAGCGATAATTACACTTTCCGTCCTCGGGTATGCGAATACCGATGGTACTCCGAGGTACGTTTTCTCGATCGCATCGCGCGCCATCCGATCTGTTTCCTCGCGTGATCCACGGGAGAAAACTTTAATCATAGGAGGGAGGGATTTTACAATGTGGAATTTTACAACGCCGCGGAAACATTTGCGAAAGATGGAATCGGAAATGCGCGAGGAGTTTGCGACGAGACGGGGCGAGAAGTTGGTGTTTCAGATCGAAAAAAGTTTTCCAGCTGATTTTTTCGGAATATGAAACGAGCACACTGGGGAAACTGCGGGATCGCACGTGCGCAGAATGGGAGACGAGACGAGACGAAACACGTCTCCGAGTTCATGTATTCCTTCGGGATTGTTGTCATCTCTTCCAACAAACCGACTCTTTTGCGACTGTCGAATCAACGTACAACTTTACCCCCCCGAAAGCGCGAGACGTATCGCGATCAGGAACTGACCGGAGAAGAACTTTTTAAGAAATGCCGAGAAACTTTTTTTCCCCCCCCACATCGCTAAACGATCGAGGCAGAGCGCGAGAGATTTCACTCAGGCAACATCTTTTCATTAGAGAGAGATCCGTTAAACGAGCCCCCCCCCCCGGCCCCTTGACGGAATTCTACCACCTTTACACAACTCACACGGACTCTGTACACGCTGCATACGACAGATCAACGAAGAGAGAGAGAGTACACTTGGCTGGCCAAGGGAACGTAATTCACCGCGCGCGAATTACCACTCTCCAATTTACGACGCACCGTAGAAAGCAAATCGCTTCCAAGACCAAGAGGCAGCATATCGCTCCTTCCTCCATCCTCGCGCGCACTTTTATTTCATTAGCCACTCTTGTTCCGCAAAAGGCTAGAGATGCGGCTGATACGGGGGTCACTAATTCCGTGCCTAATCTCTTGGTCACGTTTATGAAAGGCATGACAATCCAAAGTTGCGGCGCGGCGTGCACGCGGCGTGCACGCGGCACGCAAATACACTCAGTCTCGTCGTGGGAAAAATAGCCGGGCAGTTTGCAGATTTCATAGCGCGCGCGCTATCCAAGCACGATGCGACTAGCGCGGTAGGAGAGTGCTCGATCGTGCGATCGCGCGCGTGATAATTGCGCCGGAAGATAACGGACGCGATCGAGGGAGGAAGGAGAACCCTGTGGCCGATGCGTATCGGGCCGCGTCAACACCAACCAGCGTTGAAGATCGTCGGCGGATCTACTGACAAATAAACGAGGATATATGATGCGTTTCCTACTAATTAGATATTCGCGCGTCGCGTGGGCCCGAGACGGCCCCTTTAAACGTCCGGAGTTCTAATTGTGAGTCTTCGATGTTAACTTTTAACGTATGTATAGGATTTAACAATTCTGTCACGTACGTGCTGGGTGTATGGTTGCGTGCTGGTGCGCGTGTGTGTGTGTGTGTGCGTGTATAGTGTGTCCATGTAGTTCCTTCCGTGCGCGAGCGAATGTGAGAGGCGTACAAGTTGTATTTTACAAACGGGTTCCTCTGTCGCAGCCTAACTGTACAGCAATAATCAATCTTTCGTTCGCTGAAAACGATCGTTCGTTCCAAGAAGATATCGGCGTTCGAGAGAGAATAAATCGGCGCGAAGCGATCAATCGCAGATTAAATTGTGTCTTCAATCATACGTTGTCCGTAGGTATGCGTGGGGTGTGCGCGCACACGTGTGCGCCAACGTACGCGCACTGTCCACTATGCGATGAATAATCACTTTGCGTCGCAGGGTCCAAAATTAAACGCAAATCTAGATAAAAATAAAACGAACCGTACACACACACCCACACACACGCACACACGCGCGCACACACACGCGTACGCACACGCACACGCACACGCACACCGGTATTCCATTACTCAAATTTATTCCCCGTCGTCAACAAAGACTCTGACCAGCGCTTAATCATACTTGAGTTACGTTTGCTCGAC
Organism: Vollenhovia emeryi; assembly: GCF_000949405.1. Classification (NCBI taxonomy): domain Eukaryota; kingdom Metazoa; phylum Arthropoda; class Insecta; order Hymenoptera; family Formicidae; genus Vollenhovia; species Vollenhovia emeryi. The sequence goes on along the minus strand of NW_011967240.1, from coordinate 4,001,243 downwards.
ACACGCTGGATGTATTTTATACTTAACTGTGTAACAATAATGGAAAAGTGGTACAACGAACGGCGGAATGATCGAATGCGGCCGGTTAATTCTCAAAGGGTGCAGAATAGAATTCCGCCAATTAGTGGGACCGCCACCTAAGACAGAGATATTATTTCCGTAAGACGGAAATCCCGTGCCTGCCAGCGAACCAGATGCTCCATACGCGTCACAGTGCGAGGAGAGATCCTCTCGCGAAATGATCACACGCGGAAAAGGGACGCCGCGGGATACAGAGGAGAGAACGATGTCTCGCGCACCTGGCGCTCGCTATTTTGCGGAAACACAACCGGATAACAATATTCCTCATTTCGTTCCATATCGAGCTCCCCACCGACCGAGATCTTTGCAGCGCGCGTTTTCCAAACGACTCCTCGAGGGAGATCTCGGCGTGAGATTCCGGGATTTTCCTCTTCCGAAATTTCCAAAGAGACGACGTGTCAGCTCACTCTTCCTCGTCGATCTCACGTCTTCGCTTTGGCGAGCGAGCGAGCGAGCGAGCGAACGAACGAGCGAGTGAGAGAGAGAGAGAGAGAGAGAGAAACGATAAGCTCCAGCATCATAAATCTTATATGCCCGATACAGCGTGTACATTAGCGGAAATGTACGCGCTCACGCACGTACGTGACGCGCAATACACCACAACGATAAATCGATAAACGCATCTCGCGCGTCTGGTTCCGTGATGTTTAAGAGTGCCTGCCTATGAACGCGCGCGCGTATATACGTGTACACACATCTCGCGTCTCGCTCTCTATCACCTCCCTTCTTACCTTCCCGTTTAATTTTCCAAGAGTCGAGTTCCCTTCAGGATCTCTCTTAACTGTTATCAACTTTAACTCACTCGGAAATGTTGCTCGCACTGTTCAGAATTTGCAACTTTCTTATCCATTTTTGATCCCACCTTTATTTGCTAGCTATAGTTGAACGGTCCTAGGTTATTATATTCTATTTCTGTTGTATAATTTGGTCGTACAAGCCTATTTTGTTTATAACCTTTGTGGTCTATTTGCATCTTTTTGCACTCTCTCTCTCTCTCTCTCGTTATTGCTCTTTTTTTATTACTTCTCCTTGCTCTTTTTTTGCCTGATCCCGTAATGAGATGGCAGTCGAAGTGGCTGATGAGAAAAGGGTAATTCGAAGGAATAGCGAGTGACGACGGATGACGGATACGAGGGAGCCAATATCGAATTCGTTGATAAGACCGTGGCGCTCGTTCGATAGATTATTAACATAGCCGGGGTCGATAAGAGGGCGCGTGCCTCGCCTTTCTTTTCACCGAAGAGAGAGAGAAGAAAATTACGGGGGAGGAAAGACGCGTGTTTCCACACTATGGAAATCGATTGCACGAATGCCGCGGTCGTTGGACCCGGCCGCGGTTATTTGCGTCAGACCCGCTATACGACAAATATGTGGACGGGATCATGTCAAGTCACGTGCATTAGTTGGGAATTTAAACGTGGCCGCGTCACTGCCCGACACCTTCCTCCCGTCGAAAAGGGCACATAAGTTCTTCAACCTTAATATTCGTAACGACCGCTGCCCCCGGAGGGAAGCGAAAATATTTATTTTTTAAATCGGCTGATTGGGTTGTATCCACGATTCATACATGCATTACATTTTGCTCGACGAAAACAGTTTCTGCTGGCTACCGCTGTAATTTAATGTTTGTTTTTCTCTCATTGTTTTATTTTCTCATTGCTCAAATAAAAACTTTTCAATTTCCATTTATGCCACGCGGCTACAAAAAGTCAGAATCAAACTCGGGACAAACCCCCCCCCCCTCCTTTCCGATTTAATATCACGCATGTGCGAGATCGGTTGTTCAATAGAGAAATTTGCACGTTTATCTCACGCAAGACGTATCTTAAACTACTTTCACCGGACTACGTTATTTCTACCGAACATGCACACTTTTTCGGTCATTTCATTTCACTTGTAAAGTTCCATTAGCAATTTTATGCACGGTTAGTTCCTTTTTCTACTATTAGCCATAATTTAAAAGTGAAATTATTATTTTACATCCGTGTGCTCGTATAATTTGCGACTTTCCCTTAATAAACAAACGCCATACATATGTTTAGGGATAAAATCTTCTGATATGAACAATTAGTAACAATTCCGAGGAATAATTGAGTGAAAAGTAAAAATATTTGACGTAAAATATTTTAGTCCCCGCGGGTCCCGGAGGGGCGGAGACGATTATTGAATTATACTATAATTATACAGTTGACTCCGTTGATTATATCGATAGAAGGAATCGAGAGCGAGATACGAATATAGACACGCCGATTTGAATGAGCTATACGAGTGAGATAATATCATAAATGATTTGAAACACGTAAGGCATTAGCGAGTAAAACATAAAATGGCCGTGCGATGGAGTAGCGCAAAATCATTAAGATGTAAGCGTAAGTCGTGTGTAAGAATTATAGCCGTTTACCAATTGTCATCAATTAATACGTGTAACACCAATCGCCTTAGGCGTGGTGACAAGTTTTTTGCAAACAAGTCTTTCGGAAAATCTCTATGTGTGTCAGTTACCTACTTTACGTAAACGATGTTCTCTAAGCAGTGTAATGTACAGATTCGAAATTAAGCTACGGTAATCCGCGTCGGAGCCATAACGATCGCAACGATTTACGCATCTAATTCCTACCATCATTTCGATTACACCCGCGCGCAGTCTGACTCTAAATATGGCGCGCAACGCGGACGCAACTTGAAATCGACATACATTGTACACACGTGTATATTACTCTGTTATTACTATTATTAATATCCTAACGATTAATTAGATATTACTAATCAAAGTAGGGATCGCAACGATCGATTCTATCTGTTATTTCCATACGCGCCGACGGCGACGGTCCTCGCGTCGCGTCAGGTTCGTCGTCACGTTCCTCCCGCGATCGCACGTCAACTTGTGGGGCAAACCAGGCGGTGAGATCGCCCTGGATTTTCCCCGGAGGAGGGGAAAAGAATTAATGCCGGCCCGCGCCAGTTTGCCGACTTCGAGCCCGTCCGTTCCAGTTGCGAGTGACTCGGCGGGGGACGGGGAAAGTTTATTCTTCGCGGAAGAATGAGAAGGGACCGGGCGATGGGAAGCGTAGACACCGGCGAACGGTGAACGGGCTGCGCGCGATCGTTTTTTCCCCGGGAACACAAATCTCGTGGCTCAGACTTCATTTGCCCGATCTCCCTCTGCGGATTAAGCATTTCCGCCCAGCTGAAACGCGCGGCCTTAGAGCGCCGTCATGATGCGCGCCCCCGCGCGATTTATTGCCACCGCGATAAAACGGCGTTTTTATCTTGCGATCGAGGCCACGCGCGCACGCGCGCTCCCCAATCGTTTCTCTGTATTTGGCACGAATTTCCAAATTTTCGGGAGAAGCGAACCGCATCGACTTTATGAAGGAATTTTTATAGTTATGTGAACCGGGGGGGGGACTACACGTACGCGCGTACAAATGAGAGACGACGCTCCGGATTATTCGAGTGTGAAGAAAATTCGTTTCGCTGCAGTTGTACGCAACGACAGTCGATTCATTGCGGAATAATGAGAAATGTCACCCGGAAGAGGAAAGAGCGCGTATTGTTCGCTCGCGTAGACCAAACGCATTCAAAATTATTTCCTAACAGTTTTCAATTACAATAGTCGCGACTTGTCAAGTGGATTACGCGTATCCGATATTAATAGACGCGCGCTTGAAATTGTTCTCGGGGAAAATGTTATCGCGTTCATTTGTCAGTTTTGTCAACGCGCGGGGAGACGAGGGAACTTCATAATGTATTGTATAAGAATTAGCCTATTAACCGTGACGATTGCCACGGAATGGGGATCATTAAATGTGTTTCGTAGCAAAGGAAAAAAAACATGAACTGCCCGCATTCCACAATTAAAGCTACAATTACTTATAAATCGCGATTAATATCAGATGGAACTAATGAAAAAGAATAATGTATTATCTGGCAGATTAATTAAATCGAAATAAATGGTCGTTGCGTCAATTTTGCATATTGGATTAACATAAATCTGTTATATACACGTGCATTACGGGATAATTTTAGCTCGTATTTCACCGTACCTTTTTAAATGTTGCCCGTGCTCGTTACGAAGGGGGTCGTTTGTGTCAACCGAGATTTATGTTCCCGTCATCGCCTCGCCGGATTTATGCGCTCGTTGGACGACTCAGATCCGCAGCGGGCGATTACCATGCGGGTGCATTACGACGAATTCGCGCGCCAGAGTCGCCGGCGGACCTTTACTCTATCGATGATATTGGAGCAATGAAATCACTGTGATATCACTAAAACGCTTTCAAAGTGTGCAATGGGATTGAGAACGACGCTACGTGAAACCGGCATGGACGAGAGAGAGAGAGAGAGAGTGTGTGTGTGTGCGTGTGTGTGTATGTGTGCATGTCACGATTTGAGAGAAAATAACAGGTGAGAGAATGTAGAAATTTACGCTATCTCGATTACCGTAAATTATTAATTATAAAAGCGTATATTATATGTATATAACACACACACACACATACACACGCGCGCACGCGTGCGCGTACGTACGAACGACTATATAGAGATATTATGAAACTTGTATTATTATAATCGGGAGAATCTATATATATATATATACATATATATATATTACGAGATTATATATACATAATATATATATATTGAAGACTAAACTATATACTATTATTGTCGATATTATATCATTAAAACTATTATCATCATATTGCAGTTACTATCATCATTGTTAGTACTCACTATTGTCGATGCAAAAGTCCTATTGTCTAATAGCGTTGATTATCTGTTATATAGAGAATGAGAGTATAATGTTACAGCAGAGATAAAAGCAAAAAATTATGAATATAATTAATAGCGCTATTTATGAGAGACGTTTTACTATGTAAATAGACACTAATGCCGGGCTGCCAGCTAACTCTCCATGTTTAGCGCGAGTAGAGCCGAGGGGAAACATGGAGAAGATTCGCTCCGACCCGCGGGCGACTTCTGACATAGGGCTTAGATATTATTGCAGGTATCGATTTCCCAATTTTAAAAAGATCGAATATTACGACAGTCCATTTAATGGGAGTTCTATAGAGACAATAGCGACCGCGCGTTACAAAATTCAATGCTAGGTCGGTGCAGAGAAAATGAATTCGAAGGCCGCGTCTCGATATTTACCGCCGGAACTGAAACTCTGTGCGCCGAGCGCGCTGTACGCCTTCAGCGCTGGCGGCGAATGTCGGAATGTAGCCCGTGAAGTGTGTGAAACAACTGAGACTTCGAGAGCACGTTTAGCGTTCCTGGCTCCTCCAAATTGCCGGACATTCATATTCAGCTATATATAAATTCGTATAAATCAGTCCTCAGGCCGTCTGCTTTCCTCGAAACTTAACATCGCATATCCGTTTTCCTGTCTTTTTTATTTGTACACGCACGCACATATATGCGATGCTCTATTTTTTTCAATTATTTATAGAATTCTGTGCTACGGTAAAAGTAACAATGAATAATCCAGAGTGCGAGGAATTTTACGTTTTGACACATGAAAATTCAGGTTTTTGAGTGACAGCATTCTACAGCGCATTTAAAAAAAAAAGAAGAGTAGATCTCGGGTCTAATTGCACGGTTTGACTGTGAAAGATCCAAGCTCTTCTTTTTAGAGGCAGTTTGTTAAGCTCGCGCCGCACAATACGTATTTCTCTCATCGGTTTTTCCCCGACCGTTGTCTTTGCAGATTGCAACGCGTGTTACAGATTCGGCGTCGCGCGATACAGATCGCACCGATCGTGCGACGTGACTGATATACAACGCGATTATGTACCCGGGTAGAGAATGAGAAGAAAAAGTTCGTACGATTGTCGCGGCTGGACGACGCTAGTTACACGTGGCAAAACATGCGCGGGGAACGGCACGATATCTATCATCGAGTGGAAAAGCAAGCGATGCGAGTCGCAATAAGCAGCCAGCGTGCATGATAAACTTGCGCCTCTGCAACGAAATACGCATACGCAAAGAAAACACGCGCGGCGCGGGCTCTAACGAATATGTTCAAACGTTGCAAAATGGCAGACCTTATTAATGATTTATGGTCGTTTTCGTTTGCGGATCCGGCTCCGCGTGGTGTGGTGTGCTGTTGCTAGCCGAGCCTCAAGTACAATCGAGCTTGGAGGACTGAACACGCTTTCGAGGTCAGAAACGCTGTGTACACGCAGAAGGAGTCGCGCTTTGCGTCACCGTAGCTTATTACAGGTCACCTTTCGTAACGAGGTGACGATCGCGGTATGAGCGTCTGACGAGTATCGATATTCACGAGCATTAATCTATCGCCGATTGTAGCGTGTATTTTTCAGCGATACGTTCGTCTTTAGTCAATCTCGACGTTACAACGATTCCACCGCGCGACAGCAGTTACTAATAATACGGTTGCTAGAGACCTGCCGCGACAGTCGACGTGACAAACGCTAAAGCACCACGAAAGATAGTGTAAGTCTAAAAGACGCTCTTGCTATTGCTATGGTAACGTCATAGTTGTTTCTAACGAATATTTCAATATTTATTATATTTGAAGAGTAGCATTTCAAACAATTTTTCTAGCCTTTTCTTACAAAACAGCGGTGTACGATTGATTGTTGCAGTTCTAATATTCTCGAGCTTACTTTCTCATTTTCTCAAGATAGTGTGAGAAATCTTCGTCAAACCTTCGACCCTCAGTAGTCGCATTTCAGTGTCGACCTATTGAATTTTTTGTTTCAGCAGTGATAGGTCTATTCGAATAAAGACTTCCAAAGTATTTCAGGATTAAACCGTTGGTTAGTAAGTAAAGCGGTCAGTCTCATTCGCTTAATTAATACAATAATAGTTTCAGAAAAATTAACAATGCTGAACATAAGTATTTTTTTCAATACCTAAAACACTCGAAACAAACATGGGAGCATAGATATAGAAAATTTGTAAAATTGCTTTTCGTACGATTCATATTTTATATTTAAAACTGGCCCCCCGCCCCCTTTCGGATGATCAATTTATTACTATAGAAAAATACGTTGAATTTTCCATCACTTAATCGAATTAATGTCAACGGTGTAGCAACCAAATAAAATCCCACTTGATTTCTTGTATCGAGGAAGAAAAGCTGATCACTTTACTTATCGATCGATGTCGCCGATACTCGTCGCACTTCGCGCGAGACCTCCGAGTTCTCGATCCACGATCGTCGCGTGATCCAGGATCCGGCGTATCCGTGTGCGGATTCGCCGTAAACGTAAACGCCGACAAAAATCTACCAAGTACCTACTAAGTATTCCGACAACAAACAAATATAATGCTTGAACAATCAAGGAAAGAAAAATCATTGCGCAACACGAAGTAACATCTATCCGAGCATTCTCCTCTCAAGTCCCTCTTCTGCAATCACGCGCTCCTCCAACTTGTATATAACACGGCAAAAAGGTATGCCTTACCTTTTCCCGATTTTTCCCTTGCCTTTGCGATTCATCACCATTCAAACATGACACGCATCGCATACATGCCATCGCGGGTTAACGAGGTGTAGGAACCTGACAAAGGTTTCCGAAAGCCTCTTTATCGTTTGTCGGCACTACGTTCATTAACATTCCTTCGAGTGTGCCCCGAAAATGTATTACCCTGCACGCGCTGTAAACGTCACGAGCGCAACTATGCATAAATAATAACAATTCGGTGTACGCTTCTCTCTCTCTCGACACCTTCGTTCAGTTAAATACCTGCACCATTTTACTTGCGATACACACTTCTAAAGATCTCGCATTATCATTAAGCTTCCAAAACTAGAGTTCCTGTAAGTAGACTTATACCAATATCGTTTCCCGATTGTGACTGGCCCCGCCATTTTCCGTTAAACTTCCGTCCCGATGCAGCTTAGCGCAGCTAATCATTATATGCATATATGTTATGTGGTTATCGCATCGACGCATAAGGGTCAGAGCACAAAGCAACGTAGTAGCTTACGACAAAGGCGCAAGCGTAAACGTAGATAGCGCACAAGCTTCGGCGTATGTCGTACTTACCTCCAATTACATATGACGTTACTTTTACGCCAAAGCTTGTGCGCTATCTACGTTTGCGCTTGCGTCTTCGTCGTAAGCTATTACCTTGCTTTGTGCTCAGTCCCCAAGTCAGCATGATATTAAATCAGTATTTCGTCTTTTCTGCTTACACTGTTGTCATCGCTCTCTCTAATTGTCCTAATTGGATTAGGGTAGACATGAGGTTATACTTCAGGAAGGTTTTTTTTTGTATTAAAGCAAACCATATTTGCCAAGTTTACTGTAGAAATTCTTGCCTTCCTCCTTCCCTTGTTGTTAAAAGTATAGTTTACCTAATAACTTTTATTATTTTCGCTATTAACTTTAAAAAATGTAACTTGTGTATTAAATTATACCACGGCTTCAATAGTTATACTGTCATCTCAGGTTAAAATTGATAACTTGAAAATTTTTTAATTTATTCTTTTATACTTTTCGTATTTGTAATCTATTTTCATCTTCTGTTTTTCCACGTTAACTTATCACGTTTATTAAAGTGAAAATAGAATAACTTTGTTTCATCTTAGATTGCAGTGACATTTTATATAATAGTTACGATAAGTACTTAAAGTTTGCCGCTCCTTGTACGCTGTTTAACGAAAAATGGCGACCGTTACATTGGCATAAATCTACTTGCAGGAACTCTATCCAAAACTACGCTCTTTGTGAGAAACAAAAACTATCCGCGACATTTGTTTTAAATCGTGAGATTTTTGCGAATTAATGATGACACGCAGAGCTAAGTTAAGCTGATTATCTTCAAAAATTACGATATAATTTTGAAATACATAATCGCGCGTAGAAAACCGTGAATTTTGAAAGTATTAATATGCGGATCCCAACGTGCTGTAATTTATGCGACACATGCGTACTGATTTTTCTGATAGCAGCATATATAAAATTATTTCGTATCGTTTTGTATTACGCCGCGAGACCCAGTTTACAACGCCGTCGAAATCACGCAGAAGATTCAAATCAAATTTAAAGCCGCTAACACAACGGAATAATGGGATTCCGTTTAGCAAAATTTACGCAGTAAAAGCTGTAAAAGTTTTCCGCTTCGTGTCGTGCGCGTGTACACATGTAAACCCACTACATGCAATAACCACTTTTTGTTTCATTACAATAATCAATTTATTGCCACGTAATAGTCAAAACAAGGCAGCGCGCAATTAAGTTTTCACCGCGCGATACTCTCGTTCATTATGGACTTGATAGAGAGATAAATGTGTAAAAAAAAGTCGCTGCTTTACTAATGCGAAAATGACATTGGGCAAAAACGCGAAAATATATCGAAATGCAGAATCTTCCGTAAAACTGTCGGTTTCAGAGAAGTAGAGATATGTTTATATATATATTTCACATTTTTTTCCTGTTGTTTCCCCGGGTAAAATTAAATTAAAAAGTCTATACACACGGGAATTACGGTCTATCCCATTCCGAGTTGTCAGCGAGATGATACTGGGCGTTATTCGACGCGCGTACACCTGGACCAGCGTGCACTGAAAAAAAAGCTACTCTATCTTCGTTCGTAGTTCATTTACATCGTTCGCGAAACGAGAGGAACGAACGTGCATGTGACGAGGCTGTATCGAAGGGGATACGCACCGCTGCTTTTCAAACCGCATGCATATGTTATCCTACGCACGAAAAAAAAGTCATTTTTTTACCGCACGGTCATCTCCGGATCCCTTTAGTCTCGTCGGAAAAATTACGAACGAATATTACGAACGGCGGAAAGAAAATCAACAATAACAAGACACTTTGTTTCATCCAGAAACGTTGCGCGTCCGCTTAACAATCATAACGGTGGTCGTAAATAATTTTAGAAACAGATATGCACACACGCACACACACACACACACACACGCACGCACGCACGCGCGCGCACAAAATATGTTTAAGAGCACCATTGACATTCCGTTCCGTTTTTCGTCGTGCGCAATTGTATCATTTTTTACGGTGCATACATGTAAATCACTGGAATAAAGAAATGGACATACACCGTACGAGACCGATGCGTACGTGCGCCGAAATATATATAAAATATGTATAATGATAACGCTCCATTTCGAAATAAATACGCCATTTCTCTCGATGCACAGGCGTGGAATTCATTTTACGTAAAATTTGATCTATAAAAGTCTTCCATTCCTTCCTCGGCGTGTACTCGTCTGTGTCTATATATTCGGCCGACTAGTTACGGACACACGGGCGTACTGTGAAGCGTAATTAGTAAACAGAGAGAAGGAAAAAACGGACGGAGCCGTTCGCCGTTCTCGCCGCATTTTCACCTAACGAACGAGGGGAACCAGGTCCAGTAATTTGTATCGCGGCCATGAATTGGTTGATGTATCGCGGAACAAGCAACAATTTATCGAAATCCCGATATTTATAATTAAATGTACTCTCTATTTAACAGCAATTTGGCCGGCGAATAAATTCTCTTATTTTTTTTTACAAAAATTGCTTATTATTGGAAAGGAAAGCGTATACGCGTATACGCTTTTGTAAACTCGCGATAAAAATTTGCATGCAACGTTTTATACAATGTATTTGAGAAAAATGTGCTTATACATAACTGCTGACGCAAATAACGATCGAGGTAAAATATGTACAGTAACATGAAAGGGGCGATTGCGAAGGAATGCTCTCTTTTCCTGACATAAAGGAAGATGATAAATCGGGAAATGCGACGCAACTTAAATTGTTATGAAAATAAATAGAATTTTCATTCCTTTTGCGTTCCCATTTCTCCTTAAACGTGTTTATTACCGCTGGTACAGACTTATTTATTGGAAACGAAACAAGTTCCGTCTTACACAATGGACTTAATTGTGCCTGGGAGCGATCGGAGGACCAATTTGCGCCGTCAAGAAATTTGCGCGAAATCCTCGCGATAGTAACGCATTAAAGCTTTTATCCACTTGGACGATAAACCATTTCCGCGCAACTTTTCAACCGTCTCCTCTCGTTCTCATTTGTAGTAAAAGACTCGCGCATCTTTCACTACAAAAGTTCGGCCGCTCGAGAGTGGCCTTTTACAATCCGAGTTTATGAGATATTTTCGCGAAAGCGTCCACGATGCAACGCGCAGCACGAGCCGCAAGGCAGTCGAGATTATGCGCCCGTGATCGAAAAATCGTAAAATCGTACAATCGTACGATCAGAGTATGATGTGTACACATTCGAAGAAGCTCGGACGATATGGAAAATGCTTTTTTCTCCTCGCATGGAAAAACGACGAATAATGAACCAGGGAAAAAAAAGTACACCCTCCACGCGTCACATAAATTTTTACGACGGTCTGCTCATAAAAGCTAACGTAGTTAAAATTTAATGGTAAACGCGTGACAAAAGTCATAAAAAGTGCCAGCGTTTATCTTAGCGGCTATCTCTTTATTATTATTTATGGGTTATATATAGTAAAAAAAAAATTTTGTACGTAATGAATACGCCACGGTACATTGCGGGCGATGCGACGAGAACGTCATGACGAATGAGCTCAGGTCCGGAAACAGTGAGAATGAAGTGAAACATTTGGATTGTCGCGAAAGACTGATTTGCATGGGTTGCTCGATCCGTTCGCTCTTCTCGCGACAGATGGAAAACTATACTCGCGCGGTATCCGAAGATGATCCGAGTCTCTCTCGCGTGCTATACGCGAATATAAATATTATCGAAACGGGGGAACGATCGAAAGGGAATTACGGGAAGAAGTAATCGCAAAATGCGAGTGAGAAAAATTGGAGAAAATGGGAGAGGTGTTGTAAGTGAAGTAAGAGAAGACATACAAACGAGGGAGAAAGATATATGCTTTGTACGATATAAATATCCATAGCACACGCAGGTCCGCAATAGCGATAATAATTTTTCTATTTAATAAATCGACCGTATTAAGGCGTGTATATTCTACTACTCGTATAAGTTCGTTACATATTAAAAGGAAAAAATCATAAAAAAGGTGGAACAAATCGACCAACGAGAAGAGGCGGAATCGTTGTAATACTGCGTAATAATGTTATACGACGTTAAATCGATGGAAATGCGGCTGAGGATGACCGTTACGTTAAATGAAATAAATTATTTTTTTTTAACACACAATACACTTCTCTCTCCGAGCGAGTATCCGTACTCTTCCTTATTAAACGCTTAAAGTGAACGGATGGAGGAAGAAAAAAAAAAGGGGAGAGAAAATAAGGCGAGAGACGAGCATGTAAAATGTATATGTATGCGTGCATGTATGCGTACGAGTGATAGGTGAGAGTGTCGGAATGAGAGGGGGAAGAAGGGGAGGGGAGAGAAAGGCGGGTAATCAAAGTATTTCAGCGGTGAGAAGATGCGCAAGATGCGAGAATGGCCGAATAGCTTTACTGATCTACGTTCGCCGTACCTTGTGCTCAAGTCGCATGTTCTCAACAGTGCACCAAAGGCGGGTCGATCGATCGATCTCGACGTGACTATTGAATATCCGAGATGGATCGAGCGGCTATTATGAGCGGGTATGCTATCGAAGATCAAGAAACAAGAGTAAACTATGTATACTGACATTAAAAATCTATCAGTACGCTATGACTTGATTTTATAAAAAAGAAAGATAAAAAGAACTCGCAACCGTCTTATTCTTTACCGGCCTGCTTACTCCCGAGGTCCCCTAATTGCCACGGCTGTTCTTGTTGTGGAGAAATTACGATCCGTAAGAAGAAAATGGAGTCAAGTGGTGCGTCCGCCGAAAGGTAAGTAAATTATTTAATTACGGAACTATTCTCATTGTCGAAAGAAATTTATCGATTCGCCGCGACCACTGGGCGCTCTAATCCATTTCGTCGATAACCGATTATATTTAATGCAGGGGGATTTATAAAAGCTTACGCAAAGCTCCTTACGGTAAAGATCTTCTAACGAAGTTTCCAACTGGCGAAACTTCCTAAGTCCGATAATTATGTGCAATGAAAACACGACGACAAATTATCAGTATTCTCCCCCCGTCCCTCCCTTCTCCGCGCGGTATTTCCCATCCGTTAATATGGAATTCTCGCGTTGTAATCCTTAACGGTCAGATAAAAATGGATATTCAAAATTTTTCTCGTTTCTAAAGTGGAGTAACAGGGAGTCGTTACGCATAGTATGCCCGTGGGGGAATACTTCCTTGTACGTTTCTCTCAATTTCCTATGGGATACGTCTCGATTGCGCATTTCAATTTGGCGCAACCAGTTGCTTTGACAGTGCATTAAATTGTCTTTGAAACTGCTCGGTACGAGATAAACTAATTGAAAAACTCGCGTCCGTGTGTACGTGCGCGCGATCGTGTTCCAATCGACTCAACGATATGACCGAACATCGTCATATTCTAAGGAATCAGTTTCAACATTGTTCAATCAATCATTTGCGCAGAACTTGTAGTGCGCATTTTCTTCATTTGCTACAAACACGAACGCCATTGCGAGAGAAAGAAAAAGAGAGTGTGTGTATGTGTGCGTGTGTGTCTAAATTAAAAATAAAATAAAGCAATCTTAGTTCCATATAATAAAAAGATTTTAATTTAAAACCTTACGTTATTAAAGTCTTGCAAAATTAAATCCTGTCAATCCGTAAGACAAAAAGTAATAGAAATTAAAATGTATGAAATAATCTGATTCTTCGCGGTATTAGAAACACGTTATTACTTCGTTGCGTGTAAATTTATTTATTTGCCGAATTTGTGGAAGACCGAGTCCTGTGCAAGAACGTTTCTTACATATTATATTCATCAAAACTCGAGTTGAGTATATCGTAATAGGAGGGGGGGGGGGAGACGTATGACAAGTCATTCTTGCGCTACTCCTTACACATAACTCACCGTGCGCGAGGCATAATGTCGCCTACATCATAATAACTCAGGGTATGAATGCTGAGTTCTCGTTTCGACGATATGCACTTCCGATCAATGGGGTTCTAGCTATACCGCGCGATTGCATTGTGCATGACGCAAACACGTCCAAAAGAACGAAGACGGAGCGCTGTTGTCGTCGAGATTGTAATTAATCAATATCAATTGTCAATAGTTGGCGGCGATGGCAATCGAGAGAATTGGGCTTTGCTCACCGGATGGAGCTCAAGTGTGAAATCGGGAATAGTCAATTTAAATACGCAAGAGATCGCTCGTTTACAACTAACGTTACATCAGTTTGAAATCTGGTCACGTGACTGCGAGAGAAATTCTAATTACGTTCGCTCATGACTATTTCACATTCATCATTTGGTATGCGATTTGCGATCATATGGCGTTTGAAATGTTAATCGAGCGAGTTACAACATAACGAAGACCACAGGCAGATGATAATCCGCGCGACATGTTACGTATGTGGCGAATTATAGCAAAATTGGTAAGTGTATCTTTAGTAATCGTTCACAATTATCGTCACTGTACGTTAATTACTGTGCGTTAATTTTGGAAAGTAAAGACCAAGGTATAAAAATCCTTGCATAGTGTCGCGGTATTCTTGGTCGAACAAGTCTTTAGCGTAAAAAGGACAAAATTCAAATGATATATAAATCGAGAGTTAATTTTAGAATTTTATTTACGGAGTTCCTAAGCATCCCCTTTAAAATTTCTAGCGCTCGGGAATCTCTATTATTAAATCGCAGCAGGAAAGGTAAGGTAAATGTCCCTTGTTGCGCAATCGGAATCGAATTTAATTTCTGTCATTGTAAAAGGTCGCGTCTAATAAGAAGGGATGTAAAGCATCTTTCCATCTAACGGCGGATATTGTCTTACTGTTTCTCGTCGTTGGACGGCAACTCCCGGACGAACTTTACTCGTTGCAAGTTCTCGGCGTGCCGTGATCAAGTACGTAAGTAAAGGAGAATCCTATTCGACTTGAAAATTCCATCAAAGGGATTCTGATCGCCACCGCGGTCATTTGACCGGCACCGAAGATGCAAAGAGAATAGGATTACACTTCGTAGACTCCAAAGTCCATCGATGTCTTCCGTCGTTGTCTTTCGACAACTTCCGATGTCCGTTCGGAAGAAAATAAAGGCGTCATTCCTCTTGCCGCGAATAGACGCGAACGGAACGTATCGCGATGAGTCGGGAATATGGAAAGTTCACAAAGTAAATTTGAGAGCGAGCACAGGAGAAGAGAAGACAACTCGATTTTGAGTTTTAATCCAATCTCAACGTCCCCTGAGTACTCGAACACGCCCATTGTTGACGTTCCACACGGTGTTTTATTCACTCAGTCATCCCCGATTTCCATCTCTTTCTTCCTCCCTCCACCCCCCCCCCCCTCACCACCCCGTCTCTCTTTTTCTCACTCGCTCGCTCACTCTACATCTCTTTTCCTTCGATTCTTCATCGTTTCTTTTGTGCAGCACCTTCGGTCTGCAGTTCGTCGTCGAAAGTTCGTATTCTCGATTTACGGAAACATCCTCTCTCGGGTAACGGCGTAGTGGAGCAGCCATTCCGCCCGTAACTTTGATTTGTCGCCGCTGGTATCTCATGTGCGATCACATGCGCGCGTCCTTTCACATTGCTCAAGAATTCCTCGCTGAATCGTAAGAAATTTATATATATAAACAGTGTAATGTTACTTTGAGAATTGGTTATTTTAAGTTTGAACGTCGTTGCTATTGAATTTGGAAAGTAATGAAACCGACTCTTCTAAAACTAAATTCTTTTATAGACTTCAGACAAAAGTCGTATTATGTAACAAGATTTAAATTTTCAAAATGCTTATTTTACACTTTTTTTGTATAATGTCATTGCATTTGCGAAAAATAATACGTCCTAAAATGCACTATTTCCACAGTGTAATTCACCATCTTTATAGTTTGGAGTTCAGTGCAAAAATATCCAAGAGATTTCGGTGCGATCGCATGCGCGCGTCCTTTCACGTCGCTCAAGAATTCCTCGCTGAATCGTAAGAAATTTATATATATAAACAGTGTAATGTTGCTTTGAGAATTGGTTATTTTAAGTTTGAACGTCGTTGCTATTGAATTTGGAAAGTAATGAAACCGACTCTTCTAAAACTAAATTCTTTTATAGACTTCAGACAAAAGTCGTATTATGTAACAAGATTTAAATTTTCAAAATGCTTATTTTACACTTTTTTTGTATAATGTCATTGCATTTGCGAAAAATAATACGTCCTAAAAAGCACTATTTTCACAGTGTAATTCACCATCTTTATAGTTTGGAGTTCAGTGCAAAAATCCAAGAGATTTCGGTGCGATCGCATGCGCGCGTCCTTTCACGTCGCTCAAGAATTCCTCGCTGAATCGTAAGAAATTTATATATATAAACAGTGTAATGTTACTTTGAGAATTGGTTATTTTAAGTTTGAACGTCGTTGCTATTGAATTTGGAAAGTAATGAAACCGACTCTTCTAAAACTAAATTCTTTTATAGACTTCAGACAAAAGTCGTATTATGTAACAAGATTTAAATTTTCAAAATGCTTATTTTACACTTTTTTGTATAATGTGATTGCATTTGCGAAAAATAATACGTCCTAGAAAGCACAATTTTTACAGTGTAATCTTCACCATCTTTATAGTTTGAAGTTCGGTGCAAAAGTCCAAGAGATTTCGGCGCTCACTACAATCGATAGACTAGATCTATCTTCATCGCCATATCTCTACGTAACAACTTGACCTTTCCCGTTCAACAAATGTCTTTTTCGTTCAACGGGGAAAAGAAATTTCAAGCACGGCGAGCGAGCGAGCGAGTGAATTACACCGTTCTGTATATATTGCGTGAGCAACGGGTGTCCTTGATCGGAATAACCCTGTCTGACAGGCGAATCCTTGTCAAGGACAGAAGAAAATGGAAGTATATATGTCGCGGGCGAAAGAAAATAGAATATCTCAAGAAACGTATAAGGCTCGGGATGGCGTCCTAAATCTTTCATGTCGAATCATTCGGGAAGTCACATGTAACTGCAATATTGCAAGTTCAATGAGAATTCAATGCAATTACGAGTATTGGACAATTATTAGTAATTGTGCAGCGTGTACATTGTTTCCTTAGAGAAACAATACTTTTATATTATGGAGATGTCTAAACTTGGAAAAATTGTGTAATAAATTGATTAGTCACGGTGCAAACTTTGAAATTAATGAGTGTATGAAAAAAATACAATTCTTCATCATTATACCGCACGTTAAGACGTCGGCATTAATCTTTGCCGTGGGACAACTTGTATCGACGACGGACTTGTATTGTCAATTGAACCGAAAATTAATTACTCAACATGAAACATTTTTCAACAGAAAGTAATGAATAAGATATGACGTTTATAGTTTTTTTTAATGATATACCTCGAGTCGTGAGTTAGGTGGAGATGTCAATTAGGTAGAGGAAAATGGTCCGTCAACAGTTTCTAGATCGATTTGACTATTAGTCAGACCAAATAAAAAACACTCGTGAGATAACGCGACATGACCAAGTTGTCCAATAAAAGGCGACACTGTTTACGCATGATTGGATAACGGACAGTAATTATTCATGTCACTTGAGAAAATTACTTATTACCTGTGGTCCTTCGTTACATTGACGTATGAGTTATTGACGCAACTAACGTCATGCGCAGAGACGGCGAATTCGACTACGGCTGATGGATAAATGGAATAATCGAATCGCACAATTGTATTATTTTGCGATATACATATATTAACTGCCAATAATATCGTTATAATCGTACACGCTTGCTTGTTGTTGACATAAAGATTTTTCACTATTTACGTAAGCATAAACTACGCAACGAACGCGAGTAATTACATCGGCGATTATACATGTGTCATTCATTAAAGTCCAATTAAAAACAAATAAAACGTAGTGGTGCTGTATACACGAGTACGATAATTTGCTTGGCTGTCTCATAATTTCTGCGCAAACAAAAAGTCTTATAAGCGAGTTCCCTCGCAACAATAATGAAAGCATAATATCAAACATCCGCGAAGCGGTTATTATACTAGCACGGCGCGATTGTAGACGTAATTGAATAAAAGGAGGTCCGCAGGTTACGTGATGTCGGTGCGCTACACCTTCTATCTGAGTCTATTACAACCCTTTATCGAACGAGTTACCGTATATGCTAACGATGTTTAATTAATGTCACTACTGGACAACGTTTCTCAGGTTTGGACTTTCATATAAGCAGTGGACATCAAGTGTTACGATTACGGCGTGAAACGTGTTGAGGCACAACTTCACGTTACGAGTTTGAAAGACGTTGCCAAGAAAGAAGGTACCAAGTTATCGAAAAAAAATTACAGGCGCAAATATAATGCGATAAATCCGGCTATATTAAGCTACGCTACGTTGCAGAGGAGACATACCAAGTTATCGAAAAAAATTACACAGACGGAAATATGATGTGATAAACTCGATTGTATCCAGCAACGTCAAGTTACAGAAACTTACAGATTTACTGTCGCAGACAGCACTATTTTTGTACGAGCAGAGAGATACAATTTCCGGCGAGAGGACGCGGAGCATACATGTATAATGCACCTTTTTAGTTATTGTGATATTCTCGTTGAGCAATCGCTCAACTTATTACTAGCAACCTAAATAATAATATATCCCGTGTAGGCTGTTTACTTGTCCCACTGAATAAAATAACTATTGCATCAGCTTTCAATTTCTATCGATTCGATGATCTATTACTTTTGACGATGAATAAAATTTCACTTCGCCAAACGCTATCACTTTACGTATATCGAATTCGAGCTTCTATCAAGGAAGTGACATTGAAACAAGGTGATGCTTACGTAACCTTCTTTCGCGTGAGAAAGGAAAATTGCTGATTGCCGATAAGAATAAGTAGCTGATTATACAGCTAAAATAAAATGATGATTACTATATAGAATTCACATTAAGCGGAACGACGGTCGTCCATCAAGCAGAATATTTCTTCAGTATCGAAATATTAATAACTTCTCATACACCGCTGATTAAAACTTCAATTTAGTTCAATAGATTAAATCTCAGCTATGTGAACAGGTGACAAACTTTTAGCTTCCTTTAATTTTACCTCGACAAATATTAATTCGAAACTCGTTATTAAGATATTTCACGTTAAAAATTAAATCACGTTGCCATACCCGATTAAAATATAGG
>NW_011967240.1:3933787-3979056 GCF_000949405.1 Vollenhovia emeryi | reverse complement strand
AAAATATATTCTTCGGACTTTAAAATATACTCACGAGTGTAATGTTTTTGCATTCTACTTCGCTAATATTGAATCATCTTGTCATCGTAATATCATTGTCATAAGAGATACGACGATAGGAAAGCGCTTCACTTAATGTACGCGACACGAAGAAATAATCGCGATAATTCGAAATCTATAGCAGAGTTATAAGGACTGATAACAGGTTTGACGACGAGCGGCGTTAAATTTACGCGAATGGAATTATTCGCGCGTGTCGACCCGGTTTGACACTGTTACTCACTTCTGTGTAACATTTTCTATACGTCTTCCAATCAGGTTGAGTGTTGCACCGCGAAGGAAATGGCCAAAGTGACAATTTGGTGCTACTATTCTATTAAGGTCGGGCGCTCATTAACGAAATGACGAGTTGAATTTCGCGAAAATCACATGTCACAAACTTCTTTTACGGGCCGCGGGTGACGGGCGACGAGCGGGCGACGAGCGGATTCTTCGATTTAGTTTACGTAAAAGCCTGAGAGCTTCAAACTTCAAGCATTGTTCTTACTGTCGTCTTAACATTTTCCACAGAGCTTTCTCTTGTGCCTTAGTTAATGGAAATTCTTGGGCACAAAATATTTTTGAAAAAGCTAAATTATTTAGCGATAATAGAGGAATAAGAAATGGCCCATTCGACAGAGCAACAATATTTTATTACGAAATAATAAACGTCACACAATCGTGCCAAGATTTAATGTGCCCGTAATAAAATTATTTAGGCAATTAGTTTTTCGTTTGGTATCTATCGCTTTTGCGTAGCGCGTCGCATAGAAATTACAGATGCAAAAAGACTTGTGAGAACAAAATTGAATTCCTCGCAGTTAAAGATCCGACAGCCGCTTGATGGACGACCTCTTCTAACGGATTCTCCTAGATTATCTTAGTGACGTAATCAATTGCAAATACCAAATTGCAAATTCCCATTAGCAATCATTTATTCAGGTGAATTAAGTCTCGATATTTGCTTCTACTGCTAAGTAATTGAAAGTCAGCGAAATAAAAAGAAATTTATTTCCGCAAATAATATCTCTTTGCAAGATCTTTTTGAAATATCTCTGATGGACACCGGAACAAATCTTCTTTTAATTTATCCTCTAATCGTAAATACGACCCCTTTGAGTCGTAAATGCATTTTTATGTAATAAAGGTAATTTTTCGTTTGACCTATTTCGTTATAATATTGTTAATAATAAATGATTACGTTATTACCACCACTAGATATTACTCTCTGATTCTGTATAAAATTTTGGCTCGGAGCCGCACAACCGCCCTGTAAATAATCCGCACGTAATACGATTGCCGTGAAAAGGCTGGCATGCTTACGACCGTTTCTATACTTACGTTAATGCGCTGTCTTGATAACAAGGCACCTGCTGCGAAAAATACTCAACGAAAAAAAGTGTTGCGTTTAGTGGCCGAAGAAGTCTTAAGAGCTCGCCGATAGCGCTTAGAAACTACAAGATGTTTCACAGTTACCAGATATTTTTATAGATTCCTCGAAATAAAATCATTTCAAACGTATATTTCCTCAAGAATATCCAAGTCTTATAATTTTGTGTTAATAAGCAAGTGAAAATTAAGTAGCGTTGCTGAATTAAACTTTAGATAAAAAGTATACAAAAGATGACATTAATTAATTCAACTTTATCTTAATAAGACTTTGATTCGAATCTCAATTAAGAAGAAATACTAAATCGATCGTGATATTTTCACGAAGAAAAATACCATCGACAGATGACTACAGAAACTGATTGCAGAATGGCCAAATGATTCTGAAACACTTTGTATACCGAGCGATATCGTGCTCTATACCGGCGTTTAACGGCGAAGAAGTTTTGTGTGATATGGAGAGTAAAAATAGCTCAGGAAATGAGTTTCTAATCGGGACTTTATATCGTGCGCTTACTTTGCGTGCCGCCTTTACAATCGCCTAATTTAAAAAAGGAGTGGAAAGTCGAAATTAAACAGAAGGATTCTTTACGAGTTGCAATTCTTCATCGAATCGAATCGGCACATCTTACGGTGCCTTAATCTCCGCGAGTTTAACGATTATGAAGCGCAACGAGCTAGATCGAGAGAAAATCCGATTCGCCTTGATTTCAATTTACACCCTACGACCCTCGCTTCTCATTGCTTCGGTCCTATTTGGCCTCTTCTATCCCGCCTCTCGTCCCTCATTTTCTACGCTTTATATGCGCCAGCAAGAACGCCTTTCCTCGACGATGGGGTATTTCCCTGGTTCGATATCGCTTATAATACCGGCGGCTATTATGAATATTATTCTATTAACGTGGTCTTATCTTGAAAGAGAAACCGGAAACTAATTAAAATCGCTTCAGCTTCATACTCGGAGTTAATATCTGATACATACATTGCAATATACGTGTAATATTCATATGTTACCTATAATGCTGTGTGATTTGTAACAAGTTTCTGCTCATATAAGATACAATGAAACTTTTGCTAAGATTATAAAAATGTTTGGAATGATTTATATGATATAAACCTACACTTTGTGATAAGTCATTCCAATACGATCATCCCCATACAACACAAAAGCTTGCAACAACATTGCCGCAAGATTGGCAACATTGCATCTTGCAGTGTAATGGTACATAGATTTTACAATATTACTTCAGTAATGTTGTAGTAATATTATTTTAAAATATTGATACGATTATGTTTGTAATATGTATATTGTTTCCTCATATCACTTTTATAGATTACTAGAAATGACAAAACGCGCGTTTCGCGCGCGCAGTTTCTAGTACAGCATTGTATATTTTTAAGAATTTGTATACATGCAAAGAGAAGTAATTGTATGCGCAATGTCAATTTCAAATAAAAAGTAATTTTTCACTCACTGATACGACTCGCAACAGCACAGTTGTACTGTAAGGTTTCAGCAACATTGCTGCAATGTTGCTGAAACCTAGCTGTGCTCTATGTCCTTTTCCCTTCCGTTTGAAAATCCTTCTGATTCACTGACCGTTAAATGGGAACTTATATAGCGTTCAATAGTAAGCGCTGATTGCCAAGATTTAGTTTATTTATCGCTTGTGCAAGAAATGACAAAATTGATATCGATTTAAGCTCAGTGAAGCTTCCGCAGGCTGCCCGTAAGATATAGGAAGTCGGCAAGTGCTAGAAATAAAATCGTATTGCATTTAAGCCATTATTTACAAGAGCAGATTTTTAAGGATTTAAAAATTTCAAAACTTTCGAAATCGTTAAGGTTTCAAATAAAAGGACAAATAGAATAAAAATAGCAGAATATCGATTATTGATTATCAATTACGTTTAAAATGTTTAAGGTCTACAAAGAAACGTGATTCTATGAATTCTATGAAGAAGTGAAAATGTGTGTATCACAAAAAATCGAAATCTGCTGACAATTCATATTGTAGCATCTTTTTCTTGCAATTATTAAAAATTTATTTATTTAATTCCATAGACATAACAAAGCGATATCTTGACGAATCCTGAATATTTGAGAGACTCATGCAAAAGCAGTTATTGCTCCTATCGATACGAATATTCTTCTCGTACCACAAGAATACCGCACAGCACTCATGGTTTATAACCTCGTAAACGTGGAAGCCACGATCATTTCGAGGGATTTATCTAGCAGTCTAACAGCGTGCCAGTATTTTCACGCTAAGCTTTTTTCACTGCCTTCTCTCATTCATGTGAAAATATTTCTAGGATTGCATTCTGTGCTTGATCGGAATGTTCTTTCCTTATCATAGTTATCGTAATAGCGATGCATTATTATTATTATTATTACGCAGAGTACGAATAAAAAATACGTTGCATATGAAATAATTAAATTAACTTTTTATTAGCACGGTTTACTTAACTGCACATTATTTTATAATGGTTTTATTATTATATTATATTTGTTTTATGTTCCTTTATACATTTAGAAGCCCCAATTTTACACCGGGTGTTGTTTACTCGTCCCGTAAAGTACCGTGTAATTACTCGTGAAGTGACGTAACGTAATTAATTACTTGATAAATCATGATTTTAGTAGTAGATTTACGAGTACAACGCAAGAAAAATTAGCGTTATAAAGCACCATTATGCCCTACTCATGGTAAATCCAAGATTTATAACTCCCGTCATTATCTTGTCCTTAGTTCGCCAGAAAGTTAAAATTACATCTCAAATCTGGCAAGTCTCTCTCCTTTCCCGCTGGAAACTGACGAGATTCAATAAAGGGCTATTTATCTGTGAATGTCGCCAAGAACCATTCGAACCTACATGCCGTTTGTTCCAAAACTTTTAGAGTAACTGAAATTTCCGTCAACAAATGAATCGGAATTTGGTCTTTTTTTTTCTTCTCTCATCGATTATTTAAAACTATTAGAACATTTCAAATAATGTAAAGCAACACAAAAGTGTCATATAAATAAAAACTAGTTACCTGAATTTATTTAAAAAAATATCTATAATATTACATTCCATCTTCCACTGATCTTATTTAAGCCAAAGTTGAGCGCCAGTACGATTACTTTTAATTATACGAACAGAGTCAACAGAGAGCGACAAAATGGCTGTTCTTAATGTACTTTCTAACACGCGATCCTACATTCCATCGTGAGCGCCGTCGCAATTTCGCGAACTTGTCTACTTTTAATAAAACTTGCAACAAAAAGATGCGTGTTTTCGGGTACAGGCCCGCAGTTGTTAGCTGTCTTATTGCAACTTTGGAATACCAGGACAATTGCCGACCGACATTTACCACAGTAAAGAAGCACTTCCACGCGCTTTCGGCGCTCAACGTTGTGGATATGAAATTATACTTGTTTTACGAATCCTCTACGAAGCTTTCCCCAACCGACGAATCGAACGGAACGCTCCGACCCTTTGCGTTTATGCGCATTGTTCAAGAACTCCTTCCTAACACATCCTGGCACGGTCGCTAAAACACTTAATAGTCATTATTTCGGCCTTCGTGGAGCAGTGCTGAGAGTACAATTACTATCAAGCTTCTACGTCGTAAAATCTATTTATATATTTCACGACGAGAGCGCACGGACCAACATTATTTTCTTTAACAAAAATGCAACGGATAATAAACAAAACTGATACGCAATTTGTAGATTAATACACGTAACAAAATACAATAATAATAATTGAAATAAAATATTAAGTAAAATGTAAACAAATTTGTCCTAGTTATAAACAATACGATGCATCGGTGCTGCACAAACTCTCTTAATATTTAGATCTCCGTTTGAAATAATCTAATTTATTATAGTTTTTTGAAGAAGACAGCTTCCAATTTGTGAATAGAGAAACAGAATAAACTAGCGGAGCAACGTGACGCTGTTGCGAATTTCACCGGCCAAATTCGTAAATTGCACAAACATGGATGTTATTCGCGATCGACAAGATATCATATTGGCAAAACAAAGGAAATCGAATCGAGTTTAAATCGTCAGCCCCGAATGACAACTACATAGCTTTATTGCCGAAAAGGGACGAGTAAAATTTCAATAGGAATCTCTCACGGTGTTTCTCAGTATATAATAACATTATTTGAAAGAGACCAATATCTGTTGCATTTGAATATCATATTTCTCTCGAATGATTAACAAGAAAATTCTATTTAATCAAGATCTGGCTGAAAATCTAAAACAGAGGAGTTTCGTCGAAACCAATAAATATTTATATTTATACAACAAAGAGGCGATTAGATATTCTTTCTAATTTTTCAATATTCTTTGCAATTTTCTATAAGTGAAATTATGTGAAATGTTACTAAAAAATGCTTCGGATATTCAATCAGGGGACATTGGAATATTCCGCTATACATGAATGAATAAAGTATGAGTAAGAAGGCTTCGCGCGTAGCTGAAATTTCGTATTTATTATTCTCTTGACGCACTTTGCATATCGGAACGCTGTATAAAGCGATGCCTGGGATCCGCGCAAGCTCCCTCATCTAGTCATCAATTTCTTGAAAAGAATGATGGATAGGATACATAGTTTTTCTGATATTGGCCAAAGGTTGCCGAGAATTATGGCTTACGCTCAACATACATACACACACACACACGCACCCGCATATACAACAAGCTCTTTCCGACTATGTAAAACATACATCAAGATAAATAGCTATGTGTCAACTTTAATCGTAAACCGTTGTTTCCTGTTTGAGGCATATTGTCCGAATTTCTTTTTATTCTCCGTCAGATTATAAATCGGTTTTCTTGATTCGCGGCAAATCCATTTACCCCCTCTGACTCGACACAAATAATAATACCAAAGCCTGTTCTAGCCAATTTCTTCTGGCGTTCTTTTTCAGTTTATCGCTATCCCTTGCAATTACAGTGACTTTATTAAGATAGTTACAAATATATATATATATATGTTTTATAATAACGATAACTGCCCTTTCTTTGCAGGCAGCACAAGTCTAGTATTTTCTTCATTTTTCTTACATTCCGAAACAATCACTCGCAGATATCACCGTATATCACCGTCCCTTTTTTTACAGCAAATTTTTTTTAATTCCTACTTCCAACAAATCTGTTTGTGAAAACCATACTATTTCTTAAACTTTTCTTTGTTCGAGTAATATTGTGACCGATGTAAAGTTATTGCATTAATGGAGGAATATCACGTAAATGAAAGAAACTGGCATTCGCTTTGAATCTTCGACTAGCAATTGCTTACACTACCGTACTTCATAACCAAGTTAATAGAGTTTGCAAGATTATTTAATAGCGGAACATCGGTGGCTCGATGTACGTCGCGACGGGATAGTAAATCTACTAGCAAAGTACTGAAGTTTCCAGTCGTATGTTACGCGAAACATCCACGCCCCCATTAAATATTTCTTTGTTAGACTCGAGGGAAACTTTCTAGCGAAGAATGAGAATATTTCATAACGCTTCTCGTCTCGACTCGACACAATCGTAATTCCCCAACTTAATCTTAATTTCTGACGCACCTGCTCATGCGTGACATACCATTTCATTCATTTGAGAATTTACATACGCTCTGCCATCGTATTCACGGAGACTCAAATTCCGCGGAAATTTACGATATCCTCGAGGAATATCCATACGAGGAATATCGAGGAACATAACAGTTACGATTAAAAGCTTTGGAATTCTATTCAAGTTTCTCTTATACATAACTCATCCTATACTGATATAAGATAGTTTACATCTAGGTGCAACATCCATACATATTTGCATGTCTACTTATATATTTATTTTACTTGTAAATTATAACAAGACGTGAGATAATTAAATTTTAAAATTATATGCAGATTTTTAATAATAACCAGAATTATGCCTATATAATAATATAAAGTTGTAAAACTACAAAGATATTGTAGTAACAAAAGGATTTAATTCCATTTTCAATATTAAATCGAGCTTGTTTCTTTCCATTTGAAATTTAATTTAAGATTTTATTTTATTAAAATATTTTATGTTAATTAAAAAAATTATTTAAAAAATATATTTTTATAAATTTTTCAGTCCACTATAAATGAGTAATATTCTGCTTAAAATTTTTCATATAGATAAATGATAAATAATAAAATGTAAATCTCGTCAAATAAACTAACTTTGAATTACATATGTAATGAAAAAAGTTAACGTAAGGAGGAAAAGTTAAAGCTGCTTGTTTTAAAACATGTATACAACTGGATCGATCGCCGGTTCGATGTGCGATTGAAACAAATCCAAAACGAATGGTTGGCAGAAGGAAACGAGGGAGGAAAATGCTTTTGAGGATGAAACGTATCGGAAATATTAGTCCAAAAGGCAGGTATAAAAATGTCTGCGTAATATCGTATGTTACTTTGTCGAAACATCGATGAGATTAACTTAGAGTCAATGTTCTAAAGAATCCATTCTTTCTTTGAAATGTATCGCATGTTTTATAAAGTTCGTCTCTGCACCGGAATCTAACCGTTATACAAATGAAATTGCGCCAAGCTGCAAAGATTTATACATTCCCTCTGTGTGGCCCGTTCAAGAAATATGCATTTAACGTAAGTACCTGCAACTCCATTCTCTCAGACGTGAGTTATGCTTTTAAGCGCGCAAGTAGTAACGTTTATCATGATACCATGCGCGAGAAACGCATTCAAATGCATCCGTTCTCGCAATGAGTTAACATTGTTTCATAAGTTAAACGAGTTTTACACGCGATCAGTATATCCCTTTATTTCTTAAAACGCGAGTTACATATGTACGGCCACAATTGTTATGAACGATGTTAACGTAGTATGAACATTTTGCGACATATACAGGGTGGTCCATTTTAATCGACAATCGGAAAGATTTCGTCAGGTAAACCAGATTGAGAAAAATATTTCAGATAAAAGTTGTGTGGTTTCGACGGGGACATAAGTTGGTACAATCTGAAACATTTTTCTCGATCTGGCTTACCTGACGAAATATTTCCGATTGTCGATTAAAATAGACCACCCTGTACATTGTTGCATCAAACAAATTTTAAGTACACAGATTTTTTAAATTTTATTTTATGTAAAATGTTATATCTATTAGTCAATTTTTTCTTCTTTAAGTAAATCGGTAAATGTTACTATACAAAATTGGCGATTTTTTGGTTACTCTTGCTTTTCGATTATGCTTTCTGTATAAAGAGAGACCTTACTTTTGAAATACTCATGTTAAAAAATCACAGATAAAATGAATTATATTGATAGCAAAAATTATAAAATTCTCTCTAAATAAAATCGCTAATAAATGTGAGAATAAATGTAAGAACGGTTGATGAACATTACGGTCGTCGAAATGAAGAGGAGAAAAAGCTACTTCTATTCACTGATTTGTACGTTTTATTGTTCTACAATCGTTCTACCACTAACAATTCTGTGATTGCGAGTTTAATCGGAAGTTTTCCGTGATCACTTTCGTACACTTGCGGCGCGGGTGTGGCGCGGTAGCTTGTTTAAAAAGACCAGCGAAAATACCTTTGTTACTGCAAACGCCGCTAATCTGTTGCGCGAGCAATTCCATTAGCACGTCATTAGCGCACTACTGTGACACAAGAGTAAAGGTGCGTGGTAACGGGCTTAAAAACGTTTCCGTGTGAGCACGAGCCAAATTAATGTCGTTAACGCCATTAGACTGATAACGTATCATCACTGTTGTCTTTCGAGTATTTAATTCCGCATAATTATCCCTCGATCTATGCTACGGTATTCCCCGTTACATAAATAACATCGCGCACTCATAAGCGCGGTAAGGGATATCGCAGTGGCTTCGTCGCAAACGCACTATAATCGTGCACACGTTAATCGAAGTGAAACGTCTCTCAGCTGACTGTTGTTTTTGGTCAGAAAATTTTTACGATAGGGAAAACTGGACGTTTAAGCCGATTTCGCCGTTATTAATCCTTCGTAATATATTGCGATCCGGTTATTGGCTCTTAACGGTTATCGGGTTTATCAATTAAAACGACTAAGCCATTCATAACAGGATTACATCAGCAACATCGAAGTACGAAATTTTATATCATGTAACTCTAATGGGCACGTATTTTTACCGAAATATAAAATTATACGTACAGCGATTCTTTATCTCACAAAATGCTCCGTGATGCAAAATTAAGCGGGCCAATGTCATTGTTCAGATACAACTGTACGTATAGGTTCACATTAAATAAAGGAGACATAAAAAAAGTATGTTAGATTCCTTGGCCTAAAACGTATATGTTCATATGAAATTAATGTTATAACCATTCAAAGCATATTTATATACGATTGAAAATCTCATTACTCCGCTCATTTCATTTGCATTTGCAAAAGACGTAGTTATATATTAGCTAAATATTCAACCCAATCATATTATAAATAATACATCCCTGTATTAAAACGAATTCGGTGTAGTAAACAAATGTGCGTCGCGCAGTAATATAAATTCCCCCGAAAATATGTTTACAGCTGTATAAATAAATCAAAGAAATGATAAATATAAAAAATATAAATGTATGACATTAATTTACTATGATATTAGCACATGGGAAGCATATATTATATTTGATTCATATAAGTGTGTACACATATCTATATGTGTATACAATTCTTTAGGGAAATTGATGAAACTGATCTCACAGAATAGTTGATTAAAAATTCATGTTTTATATTATGTAATTTTAAATTTAATATTTTTAAGTTAAAAAATATTAACGCAAAATTGTGAAATATAAGATTTTATATTATTAGACGTGTGACTGTTCGTCATTTTGTCTCCGGGCTTAGCTATCCAAGCAAAATAAAGTTTCTCCTGAATACGCAATGATGTATATACATAGATATGCAATTCGTACAAACAAAGCTCGGCATAATTTCGTTTCAATTGTGGACTTTCGCTGGTTATTGATATAAAAAAAATAAGTTATATTTAAATAATGTATACGAATCGAATATCGTGAATTATTTTACCATATGATCTGAAAATCAGAAAACCCACAATATGAACGCATCCCGATCGTTATTGCGTATTCCATCCCGCGCCGAATCTAATTGCAAATCGCTTGCGTGTAATGGCTTGGAAGCCAAAGCCGTAGCGGTCTATCGATTACCATGGGTTTACAGTCACCATTAGAATCGATTACAGCAGACTTGCCCCTAGTTTCGCTAATGCCGATATAACATCATCAGAGAAAATAAATCACAAAACAATTTAGGAATTAATTGTTCCGCGTGTGACAAACAATGCTAGGCAAGGTTTATACGTTCCGATTGAAGTCGATAAAACTGATTTTAAGCATTACGCATAAGAGAGAAAGTAAAATTATGCAATAATACTATTCACATCAAATCGTCGCATTTTATGAAGATAAAGAAAATTCTGTAAAATGTTGTGCAGCTTAATATTTTGTATTTATATTTCTTTACGTAAAAGTTATTGTTACTATAATACAAACTTTCTATTAAAATATGCTCCCGGTTAATCTATGTTTGTACGTTTATGATGAATAATATATGTATATTTGTAACACGTGCAAATTTTCAACAGCGAGTTAATAAACATAATTCAAACACCATTATTATAATTAATGTAAGCGCACACTATTATTATTATTTGATGATGAAAAAGCTTCTCTACATTTAACGTGCCGTACCCTGACACTCTCGTCAACGTGTTGTTCTTTAATGAGTCATCGCCTAATTAGTCGATAACACGGCATCATTCGCGTTATTCATGTGGATTTCACCTACATAGCTTGTTCTATACACGGAACGTTTTGTTGGACAGGGAATTTCGCGGTAGGCGTTGAACCATGAGTGCCTTGGAGATTCTCGACACGCTTGTGTCGAAACGACGTGACTCTTGGTGAGTAAATTGTAGGTTTTCAGGGTTACTTGACCTGAAACAAGCTGCATTAGCGAACTAAGACTTCCTCGTTTCTACCAGCAACCTTTTTCGAGCTAATGGTGTGCCAGATAATGTTGATTAATTATACGAAATGAACATTTCTTTGAAGCGAACAACAATTATATGTAATTGTAATATATAACGATTGCTCAAAAAAGGGAAGACATAATAGCATTGTGGGATCAAAAATAAATATAAATGTATTCCTTAGATCCCGTATTTACTTTTATACCTTTCTGAAGATTCTTTTTAACACGCACTCACACAATTATTATATTAATTAAAATTTGTCAAACATATATAAATTCTAACAGCTATGACAAAAGCAAAAGCAGTTCACAGATGGAAAAAAGATATGTATTTTTATATAAATTACCACAAACATGTACGTACACACGAATAGAAATGTTTTCCGCTTGTAAAGTAATTATTAATTGCTATGTTTAATTGTTATTTTTAAAATTTTTTTATAATAATTTCTGCATCAAAAAAATATCAATTTATAAATTACTTTGTGGAACCCTGCCAGATTCTTCTTTGTCATGAAATTAATGTTAAGCAATGGTGTAGCATTAGAATTATATTTCATTTCGTCATTTATATCACCTAACGTTTCGATTTGTCGATCATTTATTTGTAAGAAAACGTCATAGCATTTCATCCACTTTTCTCATGGCTCATTTCGCGACGAGAATCCGACGGCGCTTGTCGAGCTTGCATTAAACCACAAGAGTTCGACAGCAAAGTGACACGCTGATTGCCGAGAAGGGATTTATCGACTCGAGAATAGGCTATGAATTCTAATAGCGTTCTTCTCAAAGTCCTCGAAAATCCTAATTTATTATTCATACCAACAAGTTTGTAGATCAGCAATAGAGTGAGCAACTTAGGTGGTAAATGGATGAAAAAAGGGGAAGGTAAATACAACGAAAAGGTTGAGATATCAAAAATTTTCTAAATTAATTATTTTAAAAGTATATAATAGAGAATTGTAATATAATAAATAAAAGTCTTCAAACTTGAGATATTCTATTAACTTGAGTAGAATTTAATTTTGATAACATTTACATTTATTGCTGACTGTAACATTTAACGCCAACAATTCTTTATCGTATAAAAATATCGTAAAATTTTTGTGTGCACAAAAACAATTTTAGCGAGATGCGCGTTTATCCAAATTTAGCAAACTCCCTGCAATATGAACATCTCTCGTGACGTTACGAGTGCTCATAGCAAAAGCGACGAGGAGTCTTTTGGCAGCGGACGAAAATCAAAAGGAATCGGTGCTTTAGAGTTACTTTTGAAACGATCGATCGATAATAGGTGGAATGTTCAGGAGTACACAGAAAATGTCGCGGCAAAAGAAGAGGATAAGATACGAGAATGTACTCTCGGGATTTTCGCTTTGGACGGGAAACGTCGGTCAGTCTTTGTTCACCTGTCTATCCTTTCCAGATAAAACGTACTGCGATTACAGAGCGGGGAGAAAAGGCTGACACAAGTTTCCTCGATTTTTTCGAGATCTCCGATAATTAATTCTCTCTCTTGACACTTCACGACAACACTAAAATTGTTATATTCCGCGTTATTGATTACACGTCATGTTAACAACAATCTGGACGGTCGCTTTCTTTGAGAAAACTAGAAACCTGAGCTGAAATTTCTCCCATTCTTTTATATTTCATATTTTACTAACTATAAATTTTTAGCAAGACGCATTATTTATACATTTAATTTGCATATGTTGAACGTGAAGAAAGCTATGGATTTATTTCTAAGGTTGATAAAATGTATAAAAATTTCCATGGCAAATGGGACGCGCGCTTCGCGCGCGCAGCTTGTGGTTGGGCATTGTATATTTTTAAGAATTTCTATATATGCAAAGAAATAATTGTATGCGCAACGTCAATTTAAAACAAAAAGTAATTTATTACTCACTGATACGATTCGCAACAGTAGAGTTGTATTGTACATCAACCATATATGTTAAACTGTAAACATACAAATATGTATATGATTATTATAGACGAATTGTGTAAAATCAAAATTATTGTATTAAATATACATGATATTTTATATATAAAAAAGTATTTATAAAAATAATTATATATAGAATACTGAAAAAGTCTTTCTTTTAAATATTAACTCACAAAATTTTATACGTAAGGTTTTGTCTCTAACACTTATTCGAATCTTCGTCCGAATCATTTGAATAAATCAAATAAAAACATAGAACAGATGCTTTATTTTGTACAAGTAGCAAATAACATAAGAATGTAAGACACCTCACCATTTCTCCGTCGTTGCCCGATGCCTCCTGGGCCTCCTCCTCCTCCCAGATTTCCTTGTGGCACTCACACAACACTCACTCGCAAAAATTCGGACACTCCCGTACGCGATGTGAAATACCGCGAACACACGAAATATTACTAACTTTTGCGTTATCGGTTTCCAAGACTTTCTGTCATACAAATTACTCAAACTAACAACTTGCATTTTTGATTCGGGAGAACAGGATAATGGATAAATCACTTTTGAATTGTCGATATAAAACGCAACGCGAGCACCGCAGGCATAATCTGCGGTAAAGAAGTAGTTATTAGTCCGCAACGAAACAATATTTTACAATCTTTGTCATTCAATCTAATCGACTTTCTTTACTTCTTGCCCGTTCGAGTTGCGAAGAACGACAGAGCGAATTACAGCGCGAACGCCGAAATCGTACAAAATTCTCTCTTTTCCCGAAAATGAAACGAATTACACGAAATCGATAGACAATTAAAAGCGCGGTGCGTAAATGAGATGTAACCGCGCCAAAGTATCACGGTTTACATTCGAATTTTAGACGAGTTAGTCTCGTGAAATACCATATGTATACGTTGATAAAGAGCCGTCGCCTCAACATGCAATTCGTTTCTCGTTACAATTTGTAGAAACTTAGTAATTAAACAAGGAACGTTACTTGTTACTAATGAAGGTGTGCAAATCAATAGTGTTTTATCCCTGCATTCATCGCGATCGAGTCTTGGAAACCGATAACGCAAAAGTAATACCACGCACGGAGCGACTCTCGCGCACTGCTTGCCGGCTCGACGTTCGGCGAGCGAATGATGGCGCAGCGACCTTCAGATACACGCTGGCACGCAAAAACATCGTACGTCACCGCGCCGAGAGACAAACAACAAAAAAACGTTGAGAATTCGTTGTCCCGCCTACGAAATTGAAAATACTGTACTGAATATTTTACATCACTTTATTCCGTGATTGTTACTACGTTTTGCGTATCATTCTGCGGACTTATTGGCATTGATTCAATTAACGATTAATTCTGTTCAATCGAGACTATGTTTCGAAACAAAAATCGTTGTTACTTAAATTCTAATTACCAAGATTAGAGACTTTACCTCAATAGTTAGTGTATACAAATGTATATTTCTAAATTGCAAATCCTATTTACAATGAATCTACGAGAGAAGTGAATCGCGGAAAAGAGTCCTCAACTGTTCGATATTAACGACATTCGCGTCGGTAACATCTCTTTTTTAGAAAGGGAATAATGTTCCAATTTGCGATGTCTATTATTTTACTGTCGCATATAACGAGTGGATTCGATAGGTTTGGTATTACAATGTTCGTAAAAAATATATAATATATAAAATGTATCAACATTGTATATAACGAGTCGTAAATCTGACAGTGGCCTGCGTCCATAGCAGAAATTTCACTCAAAGCTGTGAAGCTTAAATAATATAGTGGCGTGTATACAAGAAAAACATTTTCCTTAATGTAGTCGGACGTTTGATTACACAAAGTGGAATAATCCTGTTTTAATCCAAGACTTACTATGGCGCACGGCTTCAGGGTCGGCTTCCGTTTCCCCTTTTAGCTTGGATTTCAATGAACCGAGAGGAAGAGAGAGAGAGAGAGAGGGGGGAAGGAGGCAGGGAGGGAGGGAGGGAGAGTATGTGTGTGTGTATAGATCACCGCGCATAGGACCAACAGAATTTTAGCTAAAGCAAATGCACTGAAATCTAACCCCAGCGTATAAGCAACTTGCGACCTCGGCCGTGACTATCGCCTCTCTCCACGAATGCAACGGGACTAATCCGAGGCAGTAATGCGAACAATAGCCGCTATCGTACGCCTCGCACATAGGGAGTGAAGTTAGTTTGTTAATGCATCATTAATTGATGAAGAACGATGTTAATTAATGATGCCGTTTATTGCAACTATATTATACAGGGTTTATGCATAATCAATTAAGCGTCCGCATATTGTGTGAAGCAAAGATATGTTTGAAAAAAAAACATGTAAAAATATCAGAAACGATAAAATTGATCAGAAATTAAATTTTCACAATTTTAACATATATCTTAATCTATCGTCAAGAAGTCATATTTAATACATGCCTTATTTTAGTATTGGTACAAATTATTATATTATACTGGCAGATCTCTCATGTACACTTATTTTTTATTTCTCATTTGTACCCATACAGCACAGCAAGGTTTCAGCAACATTATAGCAATAATTCATCGCAAGATTGCAATATTGCCTAAACGCTGCGAAATGTTGCTGCAACACTGCTGCAATGTTGCAGCAACGGTAAAATGTCCGCCTTCAGAAATGTTGCAATGTAATATTACAGCAACATAGCAATATAATGTATGCATAATATATGTATGTTTTCTCGAAGCGCGGTGTGCTTCACTTCTCTTTTAGATTCATAGTAAATGAAGATTTGCAATTTAGATATATACATTTGTATACACCAACTATTGAGGTAAAATCTCTAATCTTAGTAATTAGAATTTAAGTAACAACGATTTTTGTTTCGAAACATTTTCTCGGTTGAACAGAGTTAGTCGTTAATTTAATCAATACCAATAAGTCCGCAGAATGATACACAAAACATAGTAACAGTCACGGAACAAAGTAATGTAAAATATTAAGTACAGAATTTTCAATTTCGTAGGCGGAACAACGAATTCTCAACGTTCGTAGTTGTTTTTCTCTCGACGCGGTGACGTACAATGTTTTTGCGTACCATTGTGTACTCGAAGGTCGCCGCTATTAGTCGCTCGCCGAACGTCGAGCCGGCAAGCAGTGCGCGAGAGTCGCTCCATGCGTGGTATTACTTTTACGTTATCGGTTTCCAAAACTCGATCGCGATGAATGCAGGGATAAAACGCTATTGATTTGCACACCTTTATTAGTAACAAGTAACGTTCCTCAATTAAATATTAAGTTTCTACAACTTGTAATGAGAAACGAATTGTTGAGGCGACGGTTCTTTATCAACGTATACATAGATATTTCACGAGACTAACTCTTCTAAAATATGAATGTAAACCGTGGTACCTTGTCGCGGTTACGTCTCGTTTACGCACCGCGCTTTTAATTATCTATCGATTTCGTTTCAAGGATTAGATTAAATGACAAAGATTGTAAAATATCGTTTTGTTGCGGACTAATAACTACTTCTTTACCGCAGATTATGCTTCCGATTCTCGCAGTGCGTTTTATATCGTCAATTCAAAAGTGATTTATCCATTGCCCTGTTCTTCCGAAACAAAAATGCAAGTTGTTATTTTAAGTAATTTGTATGATAGAGAGTCACGCGATATTTGTTAATAATATTTCAAACGTTTCGCGGTATCTCACATCGCGTACGGGAGTGCCCGAAATTTCGCGCGATCGATGATTTCCGCGAGTGAGTGTTGTGTAAGTGCAACAAGGAAATCTAAGAGGAGGAGGAGGCCTCAGGAGGCATCGGGCAACGGCGGAGAAATCGTGAGGTAAGTATCTTTTTATGTTATTTAATTTTTGTTATTTAATTGTTACTTGTGCAAAATAAAGCATCTGTTCTGTGTTTTTATTTTATTTATTCAAATGATTCAAACGAGGATTCGAATAAGTGTTAGAGACAAAACCATGCGTATTAAATTTTGTGAGTTTATATTTGAGAGGGAGACTTTTTTAGTATTCTATATAATTATATTAAATACCTAGTTTAAAAAGTATAAAATATAAAATATATTTAATACAATAATTTCAATTTTTCATAATTACTCTATAATAATCATAATACATATTTGTATTTTTACAGTTTAACATATATAGTTAACGATGTACAACTGTGCTGTTGCGAATCGTATCAGTAAGTGATAAATTACTTTTTATTTTAAATTGACGTTGCGCATACAATTACTTCTTTGCACGTATAGAAATTCTTAAAAATATACGACGCTCAACTACAAACTGCGCGCGCGAAGCGCGCGTTTTGTCATTTCTAGTAGACTATAAAAGCGAGATGAGGAAACAATATACATATTACAAGCATAATTGTATCAATATTTTTAAATAATATTGCTACAACACTACTAATGTAATATTATAAAATAATCTCTGCAATATCTATGAAACATTACACTGCAATATGCAATGTTGCAATGTTGCAGCAATGTTGTTGCAAGCTTTTGTGTTGTATGGGATAATGTTTAACATTTGCCATTTACATTTTGTTATCGATATTTTTTATATTTTGTCCGGTATAGAATCTTATCCGGTAGAGAATCTTCGTGACATTGTTATTTCGAAAATATTTTTTGAAAGTTCTTCTCATAATTTTGATTATTATGTATTTTATTATTAATTTATAAAGATTTTATTGGCAATTTTGAAAATATTTCATATAAATTTAATTTACCAAAACGAATGATTGAAGCGAATAAGAAAAATAAAAAAATGTAATTTAAGTAAATACAATAAAATTTTTGGACAGC
Organism: Vollenhovia emeryi; assembly: GCF_000949405.1. Lineage (NCBI taxonomy): Eukaryota > Metazoa > Arthropoda > Insecta > Hymenoptera > Formicidae > Vollenhovia > Vollenhovia emeryi. Next base: position 3,960,854 of record NW_011967240.1, on the reverse strand, counting down.
ACCTGGCAAACGCAGAGATTGAATTGGGTTTATTCATTTATTCATCGCACAAAAGAGAGATGTCATCGCCTGAAAAAGAAATGTCATCGCTACACCGCGAATTTTAACAAGTCCCTTGCAAATTGCAGCGGTCGTGTGGTCAAATGCGATAAAGAGAAGAAGGTTGCGATTTCAAAGCGGAAATAAACTCACTTACATGCAGATATTAATATTTTACAGTCGAGCAGCTCATAAAATAGCCACCAACAGCTAACCAACTCGATTTAACAAATGTCGTCATAAATAATTGAAATACAATGTTGAAAAGAAATCAATAAGGTTATTAATACCACAATGAATATCACGCTCGACGTGCAGTTTACCAAAAACGCAATACAACGCTATTTAACGAATTTTTTTAATATTCATCAGTGAGTATCTGTACTTAATTACTGTATTAATTGCTGTATTAGCCATAAACTGAACTACTTCTTGTTTATGGCTTCGTTATTTGATATTTACTGAAATTAATTTATTTACTGAAATACTTGGAAAAACATATAAGTATGTGACAGGATCCGTAAACACTAGACAATTTAAATAAAAATAAATTATGTCATAAACAAGATCCTGTAATTTATTGTTTGCAATAATATTTATTTATTTGCTTCGCATAAATGCTTTTAGTTTTCGTGCAGAGCATTTGTTGTCTTAGAGAATATGCTGTCGCTATCACAGTTACTATTAAGTAACAAAGCTTCCGCGAGAAGATAGAAGAGAAACCGTTACTTTATATATTCTCGACAAAATCTCCCTGCCGGGGAAGCTACCGCGAAAAAAATTTGTTTACATTAAAACGTACACTTTGCGACAGAATTATAACAAAGATAAATGAACCGTTGTGATTTTGCCGGCTTAAGTGATGCAACATCGGGATTACGTTGTTACGAAGTTGAGAAACGCTCGCGTGGGACGACGCGATAACTGCGACATATAATCGAACATTCCTTTCAGCCCTTTTTATTTTACGGTATGTTGCGTCACCTCGGCAAATGAAATCGGTGTTACTGTTGGCATCGCCAAGCGCCATGCAAAAAGTCTCGCCAGCGGCGATCAGTGGGACGTAAAAATGTTCTCGTGAAAATTGCGCGCGAGCGTGTGAAAGATAGGCTTTACGGCCCGTTGTGCGCGGCAAGCGTTGTCACAGGTGCTATTCGCTCTTACCCGCCGTAAATTAATTCACTCATCAGCACGAGCGTGGGCATTTTGACCAAATAATTATTCTTTATTATGGTATAAAGGATCTCTGATGGTAAAGCGCGAGATAAATCGCAACCCACGGATCGCGAAGCAGCGTGTTAATTGGAGATGTGACAAAATTAATTTTTCCTGGCGTTTGCTTATTTTCAAAAGCATTTACGTAATTCGGCGACGATAGCTTAATGGCTGCTCATTCGCATGAGCCATTTTGTTATAATAAGCATTTCCCATCCCAATGTCATTTGAAAAAAAAATTTTTTTTTCATTATTGCCATGATTGAGAAATATAGGTGATTATTAATTAAATATTATAAAATATATCGTTAATCAGTTATACACATATGCAACGAAACGGAACTGTTAAAATTAATAAGTAATCGACATTTGAACTTTAACGTATAAATTCGTCTCCGATATAACAATACCGTTAATCAATATTATTAATCAATCGAAAATCACTTTTATTGCTGTCCACGAGCACAAATAGTCACAATTGTCGTTTAATAGATTTTGTTAATTTCTAGCGGTGTGTGCATTGTAAAACATACACCGAGAATATATGAAGAACTGTAATCTCTTTGCCACGTACAGTATCGTGAAACTAACCAATTTGTATTTATAAATTTTGTGTCAATTTTAATTATTCATTCACGTTACAACATAAGTATGTAACTATTGTTAGTTTTTCATTAATGTTAAGAAAAAGCTTAATTAGTTGAAAGGTTTATGATAAAAGGTAGCTCGGTGAAACATCTAATATGTTCCGTACAAAAGATAATGCTATAGACTGCGTTGAAACTTGTTCACTTGGAAGAGCTTCTTATATATCTGCGCGGGGGAAAAAAAACTTAATCTCCGGTTCAAGTTTAGCGAGACTCTGCGGGATATTTCATATATGCACGCAATCGTAGTGATAGCAACGATCTGGTGCCCTAACGGCGACCATAAAATGTCAGAGTGCATTCGTTTAGCGCTTTACGGCTTACATTGAGTGCCATCGTGAGCTAAAAACTGTTTCCGTCAGCGAAAACGTAAGCGTCAGCCTGAATTTTCCGGTTGGATATAAACCGCGCGCAGAATTTCCCAGCAACCGCACACTTCGATCCGTGTAACCAAATAACAAAGAACGAGTGGTGCAATCGCGCGAGAAAAGCTCTCATTGCCGGCTGGCCGCTCGTTAACCCTTTGAGATTCGAATGTTTCATTTCGGAGAAACGCTATTCGGAGTTGTGGCATGAACAGGGTGAGGGTGTTATACAAATAAAGTTCGTAAATAGAACGAGAGAGAGAGAGAATGCATTTATCTGTAGTAAGAATCTTCTGCGCAATACATTCCTCAGCTCGTTTGTAAATATCGACATAACGTAAATTAACACATAATATAATAATACAGGAGATTTTATATATTATAGATTTTATATATTATAGATTTATAGATTTATATCGACGAGAAATTAAATAATTAGTACTGAACCGTTGACACACCTATAAATGAAGGTGTATGGAAGAATCTTTCTTCTAAAATTTTTCTCTTTGAAATAAACTTGTACTGTCTAGTCAATGTATTCGAATTTGTAGATTCGACCGAGTTTCACAGGCTATACGTTTATAGAATCATCTCAACTCCCCTCGATACCGAGACTGCAGATTAAACTAAAGGGAACAGCCGTGCAACAAAGGAGACGTGTCTCGTCTTTGTCGTCATCTTAGAAGAGCGCCCTCGATAAAACAATGATACAAACGATTTAAACCTTTTTTTAAATTTTTCCCGATATATGATCTATCCGGCTGATATCGCTAGACTAGTATTAATGAAACTTGGCAGACTAGCCTTATATTTCGCAATGGAAACGTGCACAGCATGCCCGTTACTTATCGACGAATCCCTGAAAGGCAAGGGCGGATCAGGGGTATCCTATGGGGTTTGCAATGAAAAAAGACAAGAAGATAGGTGGTGCCTTCTCTTCTCTCTTCTAAACGAAACTTTACGACTCTAGGGAGAAATTGTGGTTTCACTTTCGAAACACTCGTCCCGATGCAGCATACAGATGCACTTGGTATTTTATACCGACAATACACTTTTGAACTCTCTCTTCCCCTCTGTATTCCTCTTACGAGTAACTGCGCGTCAAAGCGGAAAGAGAGCAATATCGAAAATAATGTCACATACCGGGATACTAAAACGAGAGAATAAAATACATAATCAAACAGCACTACATACTGCTTCTTGCAATATGGACTGCCTCAGTCTTCTCCTGGGAATGTAGCAGGAGCAATTAATTATGTGATCCAACAACAATTATTATTCAAAGCGAATATCAGTATAAAATCAGTACTGATCGCTCTTCGTTTTACATGACATTGTATAACCTTTTTCCCCTTGCGATATGATTAATAGGTATTCTATTCATAGCTAGTTTATAAAATATGTCCATTTTGTTTATATTTTTTGCGCACACAAAATAAACGCGATTCAGATTAATTAAGTGTTAAAAATTGACGATTTTAATTGCAGTAGCAGAAATAATATCACGTTACGTATCAAACGAGTTAATTGCCAATGTTCAATTACGAGAAAATATGATAATACTTGTTGTGTGTCTGTTACATTCTATTTAATATTTCCTATTAACAATTGTACCATTATTAGACACCGATAATAATAGAATTTTATCCAATATCAATATTCCTTTATTTATTGAAAAATAAATTATTGCGTTATCGCGCTCTTCTCGTCTCGCTTGTTTCACGCTTGATCTCTGCCGAGTTTATAAAAATAAAAATTATAAAGACACAATTAATATTCGCGCAACCGCGAAAATACGAGAACTACAATACAATTTTGTGAGTTATGTCGGGAATTCTCCCAGCGACTATATGAAAGTAGACGAAAAGTTTCCCACGAGTGCTCGCATAGTTTTCGGTTAGCGTTGTCGCGTCCCAATTCGGACGTAAAAGCGCATAAACATTTCGCTGCTGGCAAAGGCGGTACTGTTCACAACAGGGAAAATTACTCCTGACATCACCGTTGCGAGAATCGGAGAAAGTACACACAGATATAGTCGGTAGACATATAGGTATTATATTTGATTCTGTATAATAATTTTTTCCCCAATTACGTTTGATACGCTCATCTGGACTAATTTTTTTTAGTCTCCTCTTACACTCACCTTATTACACTCTTTTAATCGGTTAACTAAGTGCCACGGAAGTATAAGAAAAGCGAGAAGTATTGGATGAATGATTAACAGGATTTCGAGCGAAATTATCAGAAATACGCGACATTGAAATAGCGAGCGACGGAGAGTTGGAGTATGAAAGAAGTATACCTATACTTTGTAACGGCTTATTAAAAGACATCAGACGCGAGGAACTCATGTAAAAGCTTCGATACACACGAATTCGCATGAATAAAGTCGTTCTGCAGCCAGATTCGTCAACATTTCGCTTTGGACGAATCAGCGCTCTAAGGAGAATAGAGGAGGGTTATGAATCCCTAATCCGGCTTACACGCATTTGGTTTATGTAAGAGTAGGAGTGTCTGCAATTCCACATGATGCCCGTACGTGCGTTTCAACGTAGGGATACAGTCCGCGGTTTCTATAGGTGCACATGTATGCTCGCTAGGACGTTACACAGATGTCGATTAAACCTTACTACGTGCCTCTGAAAGAGACAATATTTCACATACATTAAATAGTTATATGTAAATCACGTGCAGCAATACGTATTGTATACAGATTACGTGGAAGATGTTCTCATAGTATCAAAATGTAAAGATTAATCATTTCTCTTCGACACCTTGGAATCAAACGCTTTCGGCGTGGCAATGAAATCAAATTGACGAAACCATCATGTTTCACAATCTAACTATTCTAACTGATTAGAAACCAATTGGAAATGGAAATATTAAGAGTACGTCGAGTACGCTAGATTCTGATCAGAGACTGTTCGGGCTAGGTCTGACTGCTGCATACTACGAGTCAAAATTAAAAGGATTACCATAGTTTCCACCTTCGCTAACAGTTCGTAAATGCTACGCGTAAAAAGATGCACATTGAAATCCGATTGAAAATCCATCGATAGAATCACATAAAATTAATTTTCACGGTTACTTCAGTCGTGAAAAACTCTAGTGATATAAAACAACAGTTTTGGAAAAATTAAATTCCGATAATAAGTGAAAAATAAAGAAATTGTAATTGTTTATAGTTGTATTTTACAGTATTAATTCTACTTCAATTGGAATTTTATTGAAATATTTAACGTCACGTTTCACTTTTAATTCGGATCTTAATTTTACATTTAATTTGAGCGAGAAAACGTGATTTCTACCTTAATCTTAATTTCGAGTTTGACTTTAATGCCATTCTAATATCGAATTTTCTGAAACGGTTCATAATAATAGATTAAGACGCGCGGTACATTGGTCGGGTCCTGATTTGAGTGTCTCTAGCGTTGCAACGCGGTGCACCGGCTTCCTCGCTTCTCACCACCTTGGCTCGGTTGGTTGCCGTCTCTCGACCGCGCGCGCCTCACGCTCGCCTTCCTTCCTTCCTTCCTTCCTTCCCGGATAGAACCGCTACTCTCCGCCGCGTAATTGGCTGGAATATCTAATGGATTCGGTTAACCCCTTCACGAAGGGCTGGCGGTTGCACGACGGCGCCGGGATTGAGCAGATAAAGTCCGAGTCTCGTTCGTTCGCCCCACGTGTGATACGGCGATCGCGATAACTCGGCGTGCGCTATAGAGATTAGACTGAAGGAATTCAACGCGATAAATTTAGATTCCATGTTAATGAGGAAACAGCGGCAATACCGAAATTCTCAACACTTGTGACGTACGACGGCGATACCCAAGTATCGCGCTGTTATCGTAAAATTTCAAATAGGATTTAATGGAATATCATCATCTGTTTACTTAATTTCAGTTGTTTACTTTAGCTTGGAATGGTCAACAATTTGATACCAAATTTTCAACTTTATTTCTGAAAGTATTATTCTCTCTCCAACGGTATAGCACTGGTAACATAATTACTTGTGTACTCCCATAATATTGTAGCAATACCGTTAGTCAGGTGTTTTTTTTTTTTCGAAACTTTGTATGGACCTTTGTGAAAAACGTATTCCACGTACAACATGTTTTATATCTGCTAGAGTTTGTTGTGTCGGTCTAGTACGGTCTAGTAACGAATCTAAACTTCGAATGTGTACACGGAATCTATTTACAGGGCTATGAGTGACTGCTTTCGAGACGCCCCTTTTCATTCAAAGCCCGCATCGTAGTTGAAGTAGAACACTGTACACCTATCAAGTATATAGACGAAACTGCTAGGATTGTGAATAGCTTGTACCGTACATAGAAAACGTCTCTAACACTTCTATACCTGACTCAATAGCTTCAAAGCATTAAATTACTCGGTGATGTCCCCTACCGACGTACGCAATTTTGTAAATGTTAAGATAAGAGATTAATGAAGGCCTATAGATTTATATAATATAACTGTCAATTCTCTATAACTTCATATGTACAACTACATACGTACAACTACATATAATTGTTAAAATTAATTCTGCTAAAATTTTATGCATTTATTGCACGCAGGAATTTTAGTTGGAAATTAATAGCAGAGTTTATTACATTTACAATATTGAAGTTTGTTTTATCAGCCAATATATATGGATACAGTGATGTATCGTAAAACATCCTTGTTTTATTGCGCGCTAACGCTACACCGCCGTACCACGGTGCTTCCCATGGTGGTGTCATTCGTCCTCCCACCACTTATTCCCGCTCGTTTTTCTTACTCGTTACTGCTCCCCAGGTCACAGCCGTGAAAATTGCATTGGTCCGAAACCTGGTCTTCGCGTAGGTACGTACACGCCACAGGTCGGCGATAAAGCCTTTATCGACGAATCGAAACCTATAACACAACACATTGTCGTGCGAATACGGAAAAGCGCTGCCGGCGTGAATTCAAATGGGGCCTACTGAATTTAGATTTAATCGAGGACCGTGAGTATAAAAAAGTCGTTTGCTGAGTAAGTAAAGAAGGACGGCTGGGTTGAAATTGTTCCCCACAGCAAGGGGACAAAAAATGTTATTATAACCCAGGGATCTGGGATCCCGCGAAATTGCACTTGTCATTTGCTTTTCGTCCGCCATCTTTAACAAAATTACCGATTTGTAAGTTTAAAACAATTTTATTTTCGCCACTCCACAACGCGTTGAATATCATGAAACTGGATCCAAGCTGAGCAAGTGAGTGCAAATAAACTTTGAACAACTTGCTCCAATAAGTGCGAACGGTGCTAGCGAATTGCATTCATTTAAAGAAAGTTGTTTGTTCATCTTCGTTTGCACTCTCTTGCTTGGGTCCGACTTTATACAAAGTAAGTTTTTCTTATTGCCGAGACAACACTATGGTTGTCAAATGTTGACATCGAGGAAATAATAATTTCAAAAATTTTAGCAGAATTAATACTTTCCTTTCCAAGAATATACCTTTTGAGAAATGGAAATTGTAAGGTAAAAAGCATGTAATGTCCCTTCTAAATCCCCCATAATGTTTGATTAATAATAAAAAGTGATAAGTAGGAAACAGAAAACAAAAGCAAAATTATAACACTCATGTCTCAAGACTGTACAGAAACGAAAGCGCTTTTCTTTTTTTAATTAAAATTTTGGAGTCGTAAATTATAGTTTAACCATTTTCATTGTGGCAATTTCTATTCACGTTTGATACGCAACGTCGGTGAGCGTGCGAGGTGCCGAAAAGCCTCGAGAAACTTTGAAAGACGTAGAACCTCCGAACTTTGTCATGACGTTTAAGTTTATAGCGACAATGAAGAGTGTTTCGCAGGAAACTGTGCGCACTTCAACGCCAATATGGCGAGGCAAGTTTACCACTTCAGAAATTGCCGAGGTGCAAGCGTTTGAATAACGATCTTCTTACGTCGAAGCGGAGTAAACAGCTTCTACAATGACAGATAATAACGTAAGTTTCTTTCTTTTTTCTTACGAAAACCAATTTCCAAAAAAATAAATTTGTAATTCTTCAAAAAAATAATTTTAACGATCGAGAGACCACGAAATTTATAATAATATTTTTAAGATAATTGTTACGATTTTTTATCACCCAAAAAATAGATTTTATAAAGTAATAAGTGTTTTTTACTTCTCTAAGCTTGGCACCCTCTCTTTGATTAAATTTCCATGCACAGAGAGATTTCGCAAGACTTAGTTTTGCATCGCAACCATCGCCGCACGAAATGAAGTAAATGTTTAACTTTTCCATCATGCAAAGAGCCAATATTGACAGATGATAAATGATCAAAAATCTTATATAAAAATATGAACATAATCTACTAGAGAAGAATAATGTGAAGTGGAAAAATTAACAAGAGGCGTCAAGTAGCTCAATAGCCTGTACGGCGTTGAAAAAAAACAAAATTCAGGAAACTTTGAAAACTATTTTCGTTCATTTTGCAATATCTTTCATTGAAACATTGTGTCGTGTACGAAGAGCAACAATACTTGGCTCAAAAATTGTGAAAAGAAACGACAAGCGAAATTATTTAAACGAGACATATACTTTGCCTTCTTCCGCCTCGGAAATGCCCTAATTGCGTAAGATGATCAATTCGAGTTTCAAGATTACCGTAGGAACGGCAAAGTCAGTACGGCGGACCGCAAACAGTACAGCGAGCACACAAAATACACCCACGACGCTCACGATGTATGCTGCAACGTCCAATTAATACTTTGTTGATCTGTAATTGGAGCATCGTGATTAGACTACTGCGTTGGTCGATATAGCTTAGCCCCGAGCGATGGGGAACACTGTTCCCGCGGTATATGCAGATGCCCTCGTCGACCTACCTATCGTAACAACCTACATGCAGGCAACTCATCCGAGACAAACTGCAATTCCTCGTACTACTTACGTCGTACAAGATACAATTTCGAGCAGAAGAAGGAAGGAGAGCAGAGAGAGACGGGGGGAGAGAGAGAGAGAGAGAGAGAGAGAGAGAGAGAGAGGCAGCCCGCTTTCAATACTCTATGGGAATACTTTAGAGTGATTAATGATCACGCGGCGATGCTGTCGTTTTTCCTGTACATACATTTGTCACCATGGGTGCGTTCCGTGTAAAACGCATGGACATAAAACTCGGCTCGAAAATAGATACAAGCTTGGGAAGCCTTTCTCAAAGTTTGCTCGACGAAAAGACAGGTCCTCCCCGAGGAGCGAGGGGCCGCGGTGGTGGCAAAAGAGGGACGAACGCGGAAGCGTGTCGTATTTCGTGCCGCTATTGTTAACGTGCCGCGCATAATGCGCGAGCGAGTCAACAAGTGGCAATATATTTCGCGAATATATTCTTAGCGCGAGCATTATTTACGCTCTTGCCAGACCGAAGCAGCGTAGAAGACCTCGGGGCAGGGGATGAAAGAGGGCAGCTTGCCGCCAGTTGAAACTCCGCGCTGAAGACGACGCTTCACCTTTATGCAAAGGGCTTAGAGCTTCCGGCGAACTTGATTGGTAGCTTGCGCCGCAAAGCGTATCGAGTTCCAAAGCCGTCGCCTCGTGCGATCGATGATATCTCGAAAGTAAACTTTAAACGCTCTTGAGCACACCGAGTCCTTGGGACCGGGGAACGTTGTGACGCTTTGAAAAGATCACCGATTAATTCCGATAAGAAACTTAAACGCAATTACCGCGCCCGAAGTGCCGATCGCGAAGAAGGCATTCGGGGAAAAAGCGCGCCTTCATCCGAGCTGAGCATCCGCGGGCAAAATGGCCACAATAAAATAACTCACCGCGAAAAGGGAAATTCAATGGGACGTGCGAAATAACGTTCAGAAATATGCGATACAATTTACGACATTTTTTGTTGCCTCGACGCCGCTATATAGAATGCACCGGTGTTGCGTATCCCCCGGAGTATCCCACAACCGCTGTCATGGCGTGACACATTGCGAACGCGGCAGTTTTAATTGTATGCGACATTGCGAGTGCGGGGTTACTCGCTTATGTTTTCAACGCATAAAAATATGGGCCGTTTGCGCATAAATATTAAGAAAATGCGTCAGCAAAGAATGCAAAAGCGCGCATTAAAGGCTCCGCGGTCGTAGGGCGTATCTTTTTCCCTCGCATTCGGGCGCGCCCTCCTTCAGAATTCTCCGGAATCTCGCACAGTTCCGGAGCACATAATGTACGTTTCCGTGCAATCCTAATACGGGTACTTCTCACGTGTAAATGGCACGACCACTCAAAGTAAGCACGGTAGCTCCTACCGACGATCGAATTGCCGTTGGCAATTTCCGCTTTTATCGCCTATCAACTCGCTGGAATCGCGGGCCTATAAGGAGCTGCGTCGCGATGTCGCGCCCGGAGATAAAATATTCTCGTAGTCATCGGGACGTAGCTTATGGGGCGACGTCGTACTCCGAGTATTTACATAAGCGGACGGCACGGCGAGACATTGGGCCCATGGGTATCGCTAGCCGTCTCGTGCGGCTTGCCGCTACAAACGCGATATCGTTTTTCGTGCATAATAACGTTGTAAAAACAGAATTACGGTGACAAGACGCCAGATGTTCTTTGTCGCAAACTATTTCATTTAATCCAACTCGTTCCGCGAAACAGACCCGCAGTTGTATTAAATCAAAGCCCTAAATACCGCAACTATATGCAAGTACGACTGCACCTTTTTATTATCGCGATATACTTTCGATACAAAAAATTAGGATAGCGTGTTAGAAACAAGCGATTGTACATTCAACGGGGAATATATCTTACGATAGCGCATCTCACGGCTATGCTTAAATGCAAATCGATATTCAAACGGGATGCAATTTACGACAGGGATCCAAACGGTTGTTTCAAAATAATTAGAAATTTCGTGACCCCAACATTACGATAGTTTAGATCGTGTCCTAGTCGATCACTCGTTCGAAAATATGGTATTAATTTCGTTACAAATTTCAAAGTTCCATTTAATTACTGTAAAATTAATTTGCCCAATAAGCGCATCATCGAAAATACATTTAAATATAACGAATTGATGAAACTGTAATCATTATCGTGAAAATGTGTTTCATCCGTTCCCGAGGCTTAACTAGCACGAATTATTATACCTGCGGATTAATCATCGTTTCGCAGAGCATGGAAACAATTGATATTGGCTTTAGCATTTCGATTTATGGATACACAGGTATTATTGGTATCATTAGTTTATCAGCACACATTAAAGTAAAAATGCTCAAATAAATAAAAAAAATTTAATCACTTAAAATTATATAAAAACAAGGTTGTGGAAAAAAATCCCTTTCTTTCTGTAATACATCAAATAGATGAAATCAACGCGTACGACGAGACTTTTAAAAATATGAAAATCTTCAAGTCATCCTGAGCAGCGCGTGCTTGCCCTCGTTTTATAATTCTGTTGCCCTTGATTGTGAGTGGGGAAATTTAATCGAACGTGAGCCATTCCCGTGTAGGAAAAGGATGATGTGTCGTAACGTTAGAGAAGCCTGACATTGAAATATCACAACCGCACGTGATTCGGTCGTATCATAAGATCGATTAATTTCAGGCCCGCAATTAGGAAATTACTTACTCGAACGCGAGGCAATGCTATTCTATTGCATATAATTGCTATAATAATGCACGCCCACAAATGCAAACCACGCCATTACGAAAATTACGCAGAGTTTTATGTCTCTTACATGGCGCAAGTAAATTCGTCACGCCCCAAATTAAATTTCTCATTACACGTACTACTTCCACTATTTAGACTGACAATAAAGATCTTTACGTTACATAATTCTGATGAAAAGTCTCTCTGGAGAAGCAACTGGACAATCCACTAATATGATTCTGTAAACTTAGTTTGTTAAATCAAATTACATTGTAAACGCCTTAATTTTTTAAGGGCCTGGCACAGATGGAGGTGGCCACTTGAATTATCATGTGAATCCGTATACCGTATTTATTCCATCCTGTCCTGTGCACTTGATTTTCAATATGGGGGGAGGGCGGTTATCGTAATAAATGCTATGTACAGCATTTATAAAGATGATTTAGAAAAATCGCTGTGCGATATTATAACACGTGAATTCACTGACGACAATGATTCCATCTAAGGGGAAAAAGCCTGTGTATGTCCGTTTGTAACAGTGCACGGGACAGGATAGAATAAATACGGTGTACGGATTCACATGATAATTCACGTGGCCATCTCCATCTGTGCCAGTTCCTTAAAAAATAAAGGCGTTTACAATGTAATTGGATTTATATCTTGAAAGGACCGAGTTGAAAAATTTAGTTGTTAATTTGTTAACATGTGGTAAATGTTATTCCCTTACATCTATTTCTTTCTAAACAGCGAACCACATATATAATCTAGTGATTTAAGCTATTAAACAAACTAATTCAACTTTTTTTATTAAGTACGTTTGATAGTAGGCAGCAGGGTTGGGAAGTAACTCGTTACTTGTAACGAAGTTACAAAGGAATAAATAGTAATTAAGAGTAATTATTGTAAACGAAAGAAGGAGGATACAAAAAATGTAAGGACCGAGGAGGATATCAATACATGTAAGCCAAAGTCCACTTTGACGCCGAAAGGCAAAAGTGAATAAATTGATTGATTGATTGTAACGAAGTTACAGTTACTTCTTTTTGGTAACTCTAACTTAACTTCGTTACTTTCTCTACATCTGTAACTGTAACTTAACTCAGTTACATTTTCTCGATAACTAGTAACTAATTTAGTAATTACATTAATAGTTACTTCATATATTTTTTCAAACCTCCACAGATCGCATTAGGCCATGCATTTGCGCATAAAACACCTTTATCGCCGCTTTACAATTCAAATGCAGATTTGATATTTTTATTTTTATTGCAAGGCAGTAACTGCAAAGTAACGATTCGTTACTTTTCGAGTAACTGTAACTGTAACGCGTTACTTTTCAGAATTGGTAACTTGTGCCTTTAACTAGTTACATTGTTAGCGAAAAAACTGCAACTGTAACGTTTACTTTTATAACGTAACTTTCCCAACTCTGCATGGTAGGCAGTTATAGGAAATGATCACGTTTGACATGGTATTTGGCACGATCGTATTCTAATGAGTGGTGCGGTGACACATAGAGCGGTTCGCACCGTTACCTGCCGACTCGAATTTCGTCGCGCAAATGACAAGACTTGTTACATGACAGCGCATACTAGTGTACGTTACCGAACACCCCGAAATTCGTCAGTCAATTTACTACGAAATAGATGTGCGAAAAAGTGTTACGAAATTCAAAACCTATTAAAGTCCACTTTAGACTTTATAAGTATCATTTCAGGATGGAATTCTAATTATAATAGTATTGTATATCGTCTATCTTTATATGCCGCATCTAGTCAAATCATAAATAACTATTGATATTGTGTCTTATTTATCTCTTTAACTCTTCTCACTTCTCCCGTGAAGTCTTTTGCGTTCAACTGCATAGAGTTTCACAGAGAAATCAATATTTTTCAAGTATGAAAAAAGATCTTTTAAAGTTAAAACATTTATTACTTTGTTTTTACCAACAAGTATTGACAAAAATAAATCCCTTTTTAAAAAAGAGATATTACCAGCGCGAATGCCGTTAATATCGAACAGTTGAGGCCTCTTTTCCGCGATATCAATTGGTTTTCTCGAAGCGCGGTGAGCACGGCTTTTAGATTCATAGTGAGTGAAGATTTGCAATTTAGAAATATACATTTGTATACACTAACTATTGAGATAAAATCTCTAATCTTATTAATTAGAACTTAAGTAACAACGATTTTTGTTTCGAAACATATCCTCGATTGAACAGATTTAATCGTTAATTTAATCAATAGCAATAAGTCCGCAGAATAATATACAAAACGTAGTAACAGTCACGGAACAAAGTAATGTAAAATATCAAGTAGAGAATTTTCAATGTTGTAGGCGGGACAAGGAATTCTCAACGTTCGTTGTTTTTCTCTCGGCGCGGTGACGTACGATGTTTGCGTGCCATCGTGTACTCGAAGGTCGCTGCGCTACCACTCGCTCGCCGAACGTCGAGCCGGCAAGCAGTCGCGAGAGTCGCTCCGTGCGTGTTATTACTTTTGCGTTATCTGTTTCCAAGACTCGATCGCGATGAGTGTAGGGATAAAACGCTAGTGATTTGTACACCTTTATCAGTAATAAGTAACGTTCCTCGATTAATTATTAAGTTTCTACAACTTGCAAAGTGAAGCGAATTGTATGTTGAGGCGACGGTTCTTTATCAACGTATACATAGATATTTCACGAGACTAACTCATCTAAAATATGAATGTAAACCGTGATACTTTGTCGCGGTTACATCTCGTTTACGCACCGCGCTTTTAATTATCTGTCGATTTCGTGTAATCTGTTCCATTTTCGGGAAAAGAGAGAAATTTTTACGACTTCGGCGTTTGCGCTGTAATTCGCTGTGTCGTTCTTCGAAACTCAAACGGGCAGGAAGTAAAGAAAGTCGCTTATTGCACGTCGTTACATTATGTCAATGTAATCGAAAATTATCTCGATTAACTATTGCAATTAATAACAACTATTTATCGCTGGAAATTTTGTTCACATAATTTATTTCGAGGATTAGATTGAATGACAAATATTGTAAAATATCGTTTAGTTGCGGACTAATAACTACTTCTTTACCGCAGATTATGCTTCCGATGCTCGCGTTGCGTTTTATATCGTCAATTTGAAAGTGATTTATTCATTATCCTATTCTTCCGAATCAAAAATGCAAGTTGTTAGTTTGAGTAATTTGTATGACAGAAAGTCTTGGAAATGACGCAAAAGTTAGTAATATTTCGTGTGTTCGCGGTATTTCACATCGCGTACGGGAGTGCCGGAAATTTCGCGCGATCGATGATTTTCGCGAGTGAGTGTTGTGTAAGTGCAACAAGGAAATCTAAGAGGAGGAGAAGGTTTTAGGAGGCATCGGGCAACGGCGGAGAAATCGTGAGGTAAGTGTCTTTTTTATGTTATTTAATTTTTGTTATTTAATTGTTACTTGTGCAAAATAAAGCATCTGTTCGGTGTTTTTTTTTATTTAGTCAAATGATTCGAACGAGAATTCGAATAAGTGTTAGAGACAAAACCATACGTATAAAATTTGATGAGTTTATATTTAAAAGGAAGACTTTTTCAGCGCGCGTTTGGTCATCTCTAGTAAAGTAAAAGGCACTTGAAATAGAGACGCGCATATGAAATGAAATGGAAATGCAATATTTCAGCAAGGGCTTCTGAAACCTTTCTTTCCGCGATACCGCTTTTCTTGTCAATTCTTTGCCTTCGTGTACGGGTTTAACAGGCTTGCATGCGAGTTACGAAGCATAAATGTGCAATTAGTTCCTCTACCAAGCGTAACTAACTGATCCAAAATACAGGATCAATATACCAACGATTGCATCATTGGTATTAAAGGCTGAATCTTCATTGCTGACAAGACAGGTTTATTCGTAACGTAACGATAATCCCCGGCTCCGGTTGTCAGTATGGATATCACACAATATTGTACATTATGGAAGACGACCGGGATGTCGATACAAGGAACGATACCGAGGAAACATCAGTGTAGAACGGTAAAATCAATAATCCAATACAGATGTCGGCAATCTGCTTCCGGTTGACAAGCTCGTGAGAGCCTTTTCCTGATTATATGCCCCATTAATATATTTCAGAGAATATTTTCAGATAGCAAATTGTTCTATATAATTCACATACCTTTGTTGTTAGTAATTTACTGAAAGCAACTGATTTTATATTGATTGAACTAACGTTTCCGAAGCTTCAGGCCCGAAAATAGATCAAAACTAAGGCGAAGAAATTTAATCTCATGAAATAATAAATAACGATTATGCGATATATACATAGCACAAAGTAAATACAACATTTTTCGATTTGGAAAAGCGTTTAAAATTGATAACTAAAAATCTGTTAAATAATTGAATTTTATGGAACTTATAATATAATAAATATGAAGAGATTTTAGTAGATTTTAATTATTGATTAATTTGATAAGTTAGTGTCTTTTTATTTTCTTTAATAGAGTATAACATGAAAGCCTAAGCAATGTATATGCATATGTATATTATATCAGGTACTCGATTTTTCTCGAAGATTTTTACAATAAATGATAAATCAATACTTTGAAGCAAAATTAAGAATCAAGTCGTCATTGTCACGGAAGGGAAAGAATAATAATTTATATCGAAAACCTTAAACAATTGAGCAATTTTTCACTTCCGAGGACATAGAATATTATTGGTTGTTTTCGCTCGAAGGTGTTGAAATGTTTTCGAATGACGAGAATGCGTGAGTGCGGTTTATCCGGTCTCGGCCCACATACATGTGTCACGGCAATCGCTGGATATTCACGCAATACCACAAGCGCCAAATCAATCTGCTGTAACTCAATCACGAAATTTGAGGCAGCAATGTCGTATCTACGTGCCAACTCCGATCGGTAGATGCCACCAACAGCGTAATTTTCGTGATCAGCTTTGTTCACGATATGTAGATATCAATAATCATTATTGGTAAAAGAAATAGGAAAAGAGAAAAAAATGTTTTAATCAAATAAAATTTATATTTTCCATCAAGAAATAAAATGGAATAATAATTAAAATTTCTCGATTCCAGAAATTACCAATTTTATTAAAGCAAATTTATTGCATTTGTTGCATCCTGCATATTCATTTATTTAAAGGATAAACTCAATTCTTCCATTCGATTCTCCCTTATTTCTCCTTTAAGCCATTTAAAAGTATTTTCTATAGTATTAATACACTATGCATTTGTATATTATCTAAACTGTCAACTTCTACGGACATTTATTTTATAGCCTTGTAGTTTAATAGACAAGATTATAAAATTATAAAAAAGCTCAATGCACGAAATAGTCTCTTACAGTTAATATAATAGAACAATTAGTTTTAACATAAGAAACATCATCAAAGCAAATGTCAGTATGCAAACAACATGAAAGTACCAGCGTTAAAGTTTAGTGTAAAAACAACAGTAAAAAACAACACTGTTTTTACTAGATAGAGACGAGCGTGTTAGAGAGAAAACGTGACTTGAAATTCCTTGGAAAAATCAACTTCTCGTTCGGTGATTGTGGAGTAACGGCATCATATTGAATCCTATCAAGACAGTGGATACTTTGGGATGCAGCGGCTGCGACCCAGATTAATCCTATATTCGTATTCGAGCGAGGTGCCGGAAGGAAGTCGAACAGACCCTTGCATATTTTCTTTTTAAGTTTGAATTTTCCAATCGTTCACTAATTCGGAAAACGGTGCTGCGTTTCAGACTGAATTGGTGTCAAACGATTCATTCAAATTCTTTTCTTTTCATATTCTTTCCTTTTCTACTTTTTCTTCTTGCTCTATGTAACATGTTAGTATTAAATTTTCATACATAGAACAAATTTTTGAAGACTATCGCATATCTTTTTTTCTCGCGTTATATAAACTTATCACTTTTTATACACACATACACACACACAGAGTTTACCGTAAGCTCATTATATCTCAATACTTTTCGATTCTTCATGATTGCAGTCGAACACATGTGATATAAAATACGATAAAAACTTGTGCAATACTAGTGCTTTCTCTCTCTTTTACTATAACTTTCTAATAAGTAATGTCGGTTATTCATGTTCCATGACGTGAAATAACAAACTTTCAGTGACTCAACCAAGAAATAAATTACAGAACTAATGTTGGTGGCGCAGCACACAGATCCGTGGGGCCCATTTAATTCCATTACACGGTACTTTGGATCGTAATGTTCGGAATGTTTCGTGCAAACTTTCGCGATTTGGGGCTTCATACCGGACGCTATCGCCCCAACTCGAAACGCTTGTTCAAATGTGCGAGGGTTCGGTTACAATAGATTCTGTTAATTAGAATTTTACGTGAGGACAAACCCGCCATCTTTAACCGTCAGGGTATTATCGTTTGTCACAGAAACAAAAATACTCGCGTACATATCCCCAACTTGTAATCGCCGTATTTAAATTGTTCTTCGAGCCCGCCATGATGCATACAGGCACGCAATGCACAAAGTTAGTTCAAACTATTGAAACACCGATATGGCAAGAGATTGATTTTGACAGTTTAACCCTTCCTCTTTACCAATCATTGTCGATATTTGAGATATAGCGTCGACAATTGTAAAAAGCATTACTTTAAAAACGTAAAGATATTTGTTTATACTTGCGATAGTTGATTATTAATTAATATAAATTTTCAAATCCAAGAAAGTTTATTAAAAAGATAGTACATATGACAAGTCATCTTGAATGAATAGACACTTGGTTATATAAATAAATTAGTTTCCATTAACTGTCATATTCTCACTAACACTCATTAATCGCTCCACACCAATTTGATTGGAGTCTGTGCTGTTTCAGTACTATCGTATATTAACTTATAGATTTGCGCATTGGAAAATTAATTACCAAAAGGAGAGATAATTGTTCACCTTTAGTATTCTGTTACGATAAAATATCACACAAATATATAATTTGATTGATGAAAAGCGTCAGTGTATGAGAAATGTAGTGCGCACAATGTAAAAGTATATGTACCACGAAAAATGGTAATTTTTCCAAATGTAGGGGATTTTATGCAAATAAGATAATAAAGATAACGCATATTACTATTTACTGATTTGGTATGCAAAATTATTACCATGAGCACAGAATGTAAATCCAGCTTTAAATGATATATTTTCATGTGCATTAAATGTGCTATATTATTACGTGTATAGCAGAGTGCGTCTTACACTTTATTATATCTATAGATATTTTATATATAGTATACATACACATATATTGTATATAAAACTATATACCAGTAGTATATGAATAGTCTGTTTGAATATACATGGAATAGTTTGAGGTAGATTTATGTCATTCGAGTTAAAAGAAACTGATATGTCACGGAAAAAGTACTAAACGCATATTATTTTGTTGAAAAGATCAAATGCCAGGATATAATCTACATATTTCTGGGTGTAATAAAACAGAAACATGAAGCACATCATTCGTAAAATGCCAAAATACTGCTTCTTCTAAACAACAACAATAAAATTTCAGTATGAATGTATATAGGATACACGACGTCATATTATTAAGTATTTTTATTGCAATTAAAATTATCTGTCAATTTCATACGCGATTAATATACAATTAAATCAACATAGATTTAAATTATCGGACGAAATATTACATTTTTTGTCACATATTAGACAAGAAACGACATGAATTATTCACTATGTATTTTATTTATAATCATGCATGCTAAGTAACGTAATATCACGATCGATCCTTTCTTCGGTACTGGTGAAGCAAACCTGTATTCTCTTCCACTACTGAATATGAAACGCGAAACTCGCGCGTCGAGGCTCATCTTAGCGAATATTTGGCAAGTAAACGCATTGTCTGGAGTTGGCTCCTCATAATACGCGACTAGACGCTAGTTAAACTTTGAATAGTATGTCGGTATCGACATAGTTTAATCTGAAGAATGTACCCTAAAGTCGATCCACAGACCGTACGTAATGCGCGTATTCTCTTACAACGCAAAGTTAAAAAATTATATTTATATTATTAAAAATTATTTAT
Organism: Vollenhovia emeryi; assembly: GCF_000949405.1. NCBI lineage: Eukaryota > Metazoa > Arthropoda > Insecta > Hymenoptera > Formicidae > Vollenhovia > Vollenhovia emeryi. The sequence goes on along the minus strand of NW_011967240.1, from coordinate 3,940,916 downwards.
ACCAAAAATTAAGTCTTGTTATTGCAAAAAGTGGAAGATACGTAATTGTAAACACGAAAATGAAATTTTTTACAATATAATTTATGAAATTAAAAACAAAAATGTATCTTACTGGACCCATTGCCTACTCCAACAATTTCATTCATAGAAAAGAAAATCACGATTAACACATTACAGTTATGTGGTAATCTATTTCACAATTTTACATATTTTTCTTTCTTGGAAAATGTGAAGCATAAAGTTATATGGTTAATTAGCTAAACGATGCTAAGCAACAGTAAGTTTAAACTGTACCAAATGTTGCGAATTAATAGCAATCATACATTATTCATATAATTATCATACATTTTAGATGACATTTCATGCTCATTTGTATCGTACATGATAATGTAATAATTCCAAGGGCTCCATAAGTGATGCGGTACGATGCGTCTACATATGATAATGTATAATTATAATACAGTATGTCGATGTTCATTTGAAGATAACGTCATTTATCATTGCGAAGTTTATCATGATCGCGTATATGATAATTTCATCTCCAATATTTGTACACAGAATTATTTTATATAAACACGAATACGTAATTTGTTACTTATTATTATTCATTACGTAGTAATGAATTTAATAATTTTTCAATATCTTTGTTTCGCGTTTACGATGGTTCTCTCCAAGAAAAATTTGCGCAGATTACAGTTTAAGGGAATCTGCCATTAAAATAAAAATCCTCATTCTCCAATAGTCTCTACGCTATAGCACGAACGAGAAAGTTTTGATGATACAATAAGAATGCCTTAAGCTAAAGAATTAATTTAATGATAAAACCTTGTGAAAAAATTGTACCTACAATAGGAGGCTGTTAATAGAAATCGATTTTCGATTTTCAATGCAAATACAAGCATCACAGACAAAAAACGGCATTGGATGTCGGTGAACTTTTTACAATCTGCTGTGATATGAACATGCTACGATATATTCATATAAAAAGGCAACTCAATAGCAAATGATGCGGCTGCACACAAGTTAGATAAATCACGAATCGCAAGAAAGAAAATCGAATGAAACGAGGAATCAAACGAGGCTAGGTCCGAGGCGGAGAACATCAATTAAACCCATCGGTATCCGTCGATTTTTGCAAAAAAAAGTCGCAAAACTTAGCGATTATATCGACCTGTTGCTGCCCATTTATTAGTCGACGAAGGTTACGCTGGCGATGACCTTTTTTTTCACTATACGCCGTTTTAATTACATAAAACCAAATTAATCGATCTTTGTCTCCCCGAACTAATTAATTGGGCAAGCGTGATTAGCGATGTCAGGCAAGGCAACCACATAACATTACGATATGTAGCATCTGTAGAATCGTCGCTATTTTTATAAAAAAGCGAATACTTATATGTTCACTGAAACCCGAACGCGATGCAATCTCTCGTAATAATTCCGTTGCACCTGATTCATGTAATCATGTACAGAGAGAGGGAGAGGAAGAGGAAGGGAAAGACAGAGAGAGAGAGAGACGCGAAGAGAGAGGGGAGAGAGAGGGGGGAGGAGAAGAGAGAGAGAGTTCTCATAAGATGATTTGTGATCATTTTATGAGGATTTTATTATTTAGAGCCCTTTTGCGATAAGAAAAAGAAAAAGAAGCGTTTTTGCCATTTTTATCCTATGATATAAATTATCCTATGCTTGACTCTTACTTGTAATAAATCACAAAATAAAATTTGATATTAACATAACAGGCCTTTTAATATAGCGCCTTTTCAATATGTATTATTTCAATATGTATTATTACAATATATTGCACATCTTTGATATAAATCTTTTAGAAATTATTCTCCAGTCGCATGTCTATTAAATTATTATAATTAATATTTGAAATGGATAATCGCTATGTGATTTAATTCCCAAGTTATGAAAGATTCGCCTTCTTCTTTTACAGTAAAAAGAAGTGGAAGAGGAAATTACGTATCAAATTTCTAAGTAATTATTGGCGTCAGTTGTGGAAAAATCGTTTCATTGCCGTTTTAATAATAGCGCTTTTAAATAGCGTAGAATTAAGCTCCATAAATTACCTGTAATGTTAACCGGCGTGATTACTCGCGGTTTTAGGACCAAACGCTTATTGCAACAGTGCAAGTACGACGAAATATTCCTTAATTACGTTTAAATATCTCTTCGCATTTGAAATATTCAGTGGTGTTATATTTGTTTGTCTTCAAAATTTTCTCATTGCACGCAGAATTTATGCGTGCGATGCTGCCGACGTTCCAAAATCGAAAATAATTACGCGATCGAATCGAATCTCTACAATATCACGATCAATTTGGAATGTTTCGCTAATAAACACACAAATGCGCAACATTTTTGTTACTAGAGATAATTAACTTAATTAATCATAATTATATCGTAATTTCCTTCTCCACGAATAAGAAGAAAATTCTTTCTGTATACCGTACTAAATCAGATTCCTTATTTCTGATGCAATATATTTCCGATACAATAAGGCACCTACAAGAATATGCAAATGCAGATCCACGATTAATAATTCAGGACGCGACGATGTGTTCAATATACAAAGTCGGAATGGTTCTTGTTTCATGCACGGAGCTTTCGCAGCTCGAATAGCCAATGTGTTTTTTGCAATTTGACCAACGAACGTTATATAACTCATATATATTTACTTTAATAGTATAAAGGTGGAGGATGTGAATGAAGAAGAATAAAAATAATATTATCAACATCAAGCAATACTATAACTGCATTAAGTGTACATAAAAAAAAATGAATCAGGTATCGTGCACTTGTTATAAATTAAACGACATTAAGATTTAATTAAAAAGTCATCAATACTAAACAATAAAAGTGAGGATTAAATGATCGAATTTATCATTAAACATATGGTATCGACACAGAATGTCGGTTGAAATATGGATAAAGTTGTTTATGTTATTTCAAAAATGGCAAAGTTGAAAAATCACAGTCCATAAAGATCATTGCGCGCCCGGTTTCGGAATAGCAAAGTTTAAGGTTGGAAAAACAGACTGACTGAGCCGAGATAGAGTGGCTGAAAGGTCTACGCAGTAGATCTCTCCGTACTTTGTGTAAATAAGAAAGATTTCAGAAATCGAGGTTACTTTTTCTTTTACATTGCACGTATTTTATTAAAATGTCGGGATGATTGTGGAGTGAAAAAATAACGTATAAAAAAAAGGAGATTGCCTATTTTTATCAAATGCGTGTATAAGAGAGGCGAGGGAAAGGCAAAGGGAGAAATCAATAAAAATAGCAATAATATTTAAATCGTCTTTTAATTAAATGGCGTCAAGACTAAATTTACAATTATTAACCGAATGTCCAGGAGAACGGCGAGTGTGTTTCGCCAATCACACTAAATTATATGTAAATCCATAATACGAAGTCGGCGCTCAGTACGCGTTTCGAAACGTTAATACCGTTAATTCCACAACGGCTGGTGTTTCCGTGCACGCCTGTGAAACGTTCGCGGCCACCCATAAAGTCGATATTCAAAGCCAAATGAAACGGTCCAGCGAGCAGGTAGCTGCTCGTCGTCGCTTCGACGGGCGGTCGCTTTATTGAAACAACGTGTATGAAAGGGCATGGCGTCCCGGTGAAAATAAGTGGTCTATGAAAATATCCCAGACACGAAAATATGTATGAAAACGGTCGATTGTGGCGCTTAATGACGGTAATTAAAATCGACTCTTCCACAACGGCGAACTCATCTGTCTCTCCGACGCGATCGATTAAAAGGTTCGTAACTCTATACGCGATTCAGGAGCATTCGCGCGAGTGCAAATCGTTTCTCAAAATTTTTTTCTGGATGGGGAAACGACCGAGAGAGCTCAATACCAAGGCAGTTTTTTCAAAATGTTTTGTATGTACATAAACGAATGACCAAGTTTTGTTAAAGATTGACACGCAAAGTGGTAAGAGAAGAGAAATATCCAATGAATTAATCGCAAGTAATATTTTGCGTAATGGTAAACCGGGATATCCGTAATTCCAGATAACATGATTTATTCCCGTGTCGACTCGGATTCAATGGCACTGACGTAATCCCGAAACTTTTATATTCAGCTGCGCATCATCTCGCGCTATACGCGCTGTGCTGTCGGGCGGATAAAAACCTGACAAAATTGCATCTGCGCTCACATTGGAAAGTTACCCCAATCTGCACATCTGCGTGCAAGCCGACATTATGGTCATGTTAGATTTACGCGTCGCGACGGCGCGGGCGCGGATGCGGCTGGCGAACGTATGCTCCGCCGTCGATTCATATCCCGCTGTCTCGCCAAGCCGTTCGCGGCCCCCGGGTCCCCGGGACCGCGCCTGTCCTCGCTCCTCCTGTCCTCAGTTCCCTAGGCAACTTTTATTCATGAAAACATTTTAAATTCCAATAGCAAAATTGGCCCGGTATCCCGCTCGCTCGCGGTCGAGCGTCCCACACGTCCCAACAATCTTTTGGCAACCGCGGGAGCGCGCTCCTACCTCTTCGCTCTCTTCACCGTCGAGATTCGAGAATCGCTCTCGTTTCCCTACTTGTGCTTCTTCCTTCCTCCCTTCGTATTCTTTTTGTACAGATTGGATATCGACTAGCGTTCGCTCAACGTGCACAGCAGCCGGGGCTGCTGCTCGGGCAGCCACAGAGCAGTCTCAGACTCTCACAGTCTCACGTGCGCCTGACATTCAGCCGATGTGTCTCGCTCGTCCGTCGTCCCCGTTCCCTCCTTTCTTTCTTCTTTTCTCTATGCGCAGCGCGCACGGAACATGCAGGCCGTTTGTCTTTGAAACGACGGAATTTGGTCGTACAACGAGAAACCGATCACGTATAACGTGCCGGTATTGTCATAAGCGAGCGGCAGAGATGTACAGCACGGTGTGTGCAGATATTTTTAGCAGGAACTTGGTACTTGCCGTATCGGACACCCACATTTGCGGTTGTTTATTGAAAATGTGGCATAATGTATGGCAAATACATTTGATGCGCCTCATGCGCCAAGTCCATTCAGAATATTGTCAATATCGATACGGTAATAGAAGCTTTGTAAAAGCACGCATTATTCTTTCCACCCAGAAGAGGGAATATAAAATACCCTTATTTAATTTCTTCCTTGATATCATAATTTCTTCGGCACTGGCAAGTCGCCACTCAATGTATCAGGATACATTGCGAAATGTCCCGCAATCTTTTTTCCATACATATGACCGTAATTCAGAAGCTTACAATAAATATTCGGTACACACACACACACACACACACACACACGCGCGCGCGCGCACACAGGTTTTCCATTTTCTGCATTGAGAGTTTATGGGGCCCTTAAGTGCTATCAAATAAAATAAATTCACTCCGTGTGAATAGAATTATACATATATTATTTGCAACTGCTACATGTAGAATATATATATATTCTTGCGAATACCTCCTCGGCAAAGATATATGAGAACAGTAAATAGGAGGTCCGCTATTTTGGAACTCGTTGTATTGGAATTTCATCAGTGTCTACCTTCATTCATCGTCCAAACCATGTTTCAATTTCTGCCGACAGCACCCCGCTGTGATACGGGACTCATGCGAGGTACAATATATTACTTCAACGTTTCACTTGTAAGCAGATATGTACAGGATCACAAGTCTTGCCAAAGAAGCTTTCAGGGGCTTACCTATACCTACACGCGCATAGAATTACGTATATACGATGGCTATCTTCGGAGTACGACGCTCGTAGTTACCTACACGCACAACAATGTAATCATGATTAATTGCAGCCGTACTGAATTTCTCCAAACTGCTATCTTTCATTTCTCATTCAGCAACTTTCCAACTTGTTTGAGGGGGGGAAAAAAAAGGTGGAAAGGAGAGATAAAAAGAATATATCGATCTTGTCTCTCGGTGAAAATTTTATCCAAGATTCTCTCGCGGATCATCTAACATTCTAACATCGTAGTTGACTCTCAAATATTTATTTATTCTGCAAAACTGCGATATTTGGACATTTTATTTCATATCCTGTTTACCGACGGTACTTTTTTGAAAAGAAGTTTCTCAAAAGATTACTACTTAACAACTGTATGGCGTGTCATATTATTTCACGAGCCATGCAATTTAAGTAACGATGAATAATTTTATACGGACAACGGTGTGCTGTGCAGCACTCCAGCAACATTAATATAGCAAATATTTTCGTCGACCGTCGAGCAAAATTATGTAAAATTTATTTTCGTACACATTCGACCATTGTCAAACGCGTCTCGGTGATATAACCGAGCCGACGGTGCAGAAATATGCAGTGTGTGTTTGCGCGATCTCTCGCTCGTACCACTTGTACGGAGTTTTATTATGACGCGACGATATCGGCGCTTTCATTGGACAGCTCCAATTTAACGGCGCAAAATGGTAAAGTGGATTTACAAACATGGCAGCGAGTCGATTGCAAACATATGCGCATTTACAGTCTGCTATACTACGCTTCTGAACAAGCGGTATAATTTTTAACAACACAACAATCGAACGCTTACAAAATATTGCGATGCGCCCGACAAACTCTGAAGAATCGTTTGAAAGCTAGAAATTGATACAAATCTATGAATAATGAAATCTGCGTATGCGAAACAAACGAGCCGAATTTCACGCGGATATCGCGTACAAAAGGGATGATAATTTTCAAATTATCTTGAAAGCCAATTTTATAATTTATGTCTTCTAAAAAATATTATTTTCTATACCTATATATTTTCTTTCTGATATAAATTACGCAGCAAGAAAAACCGACCTATTCTAGAAGATTAAAGTATTCGGCACTAAAATTTAACGCGACATGTGAGATAACCCACGAGCTATTAATGCGGGTGAAATTAAAGTCTAGCCGCAGTGTGTACAGTTGTAAAAAAAAACTTAATAAAATGACATATTCTATTTCTTTCCACGATGTATCGCCTATCGCTGGTGCGATTCCGTAATGGAGCTTTTAGATTGAACAGAATGTTGGGGTAAAAGCGGATATATATCGTCGGCAACGGCAATGCTGAAAACAATGGCTCGTACTTAGGATGCGCTTTTAGTGGAGCGAGCGAGAGAGAGAGAGAGAGAGAGAGAGAGAGAGAGAGA
>NW_011967240.1:3904117-3933097 GCF_000949405.1 Vollenhovia emeryi | reverse complement strand
TCGGCCGAAAGAGGCGTACAAGCCAAATGGTACGAATATCAGGTGGTAGTTTGAAAATTTCATTTCGAACGAGGCGCTGCATGAACTGCATCCATCTCCATTATGAGAACCGCTACGCTCGCGCCTTCGTCTTTTACAATGCAGACATTAGTCGGATTTGATTTATCGACCCATTTTAAAGCTCCGTTACACGCGAATAAAAGGGCATTTACCGCTGTTCCCAGTGTAGGGCGGGCGCGAATGCATTATATGTATGTACTTAAGGGCTGTTAAAGGTTGTTACTAACTTCAACACACCGAAACGATCGATCGAGAAACTCGCGAATCAACTCTACTGTTAATCTCTAGAGAAGACAACAGTCAATATCTTTGAAAAATATATATATCTTTTCTTCCATACTTTCAAACAAATAATTTAATATTGAATACTTTTGCAGCCCGTTTGCTTTATTTCACATTCGGGAGTATGTTTCTAATAACCGTCTAACAGTTAGTTTGAAGAGCCTTACCTTTGGTTTACATCTTACTTGTTTAATTCTTCTCAAATTGGACTCTACGCATATTGAAAGATGCATAAGATCTTAACATAGATCTTTACTGCATTATATCGGCATGAAAAGTTTGCAAGGTATTTACACTTAAAAGATGTCTTATAAAGAAGATTCCAATATAAATTCTAACTCTTGAGAAAAAATATGGAAATGAGAAAAGCTACCTTTCGAAGGAAGAAACTTCATGTTGCACGTTATATTACGTAAAAACATTTTCCATTCAGGACTAAATATTTCTAACAAGACTCTATACCTCGACGAAGCTTGCGATCACCTTTATCGATTATGTTCGATTTAATAGAATTTTAATTATTCGCCCCCTTCCTCTCAATGCGCAATAATAAAGTTCTAGTTATAAATTGCCGATAATATCCTGCAATCGTCGTAATAATAATGACAAGTTAATGGTCATCTTAAAATTAATACCGTTCGCGACTCGTTTGTCAACTCTTAAATTACGATGGCTCGTTAAATTTTTCAACACGTAAATGCACCTACGTGCGACGTTTAGCGCTAAACGTGCTCATCTAATTACGAATTTTATTTTTCTTACAAAGATCGTGGCTCGTGTTATGACTGAAAAATGTATGACCATATTTAGTGTTAAATACGCCTCGCGCGAATATGGGCCTTTGTTTCGGTTGGTTCACGTATATTGCAACCTGCACGCAAAATTGCCTTGATTACTTTAACAAGTACGCTTTTAACGGGGTACAGGGGAATAGCGCGATGTAGAAACCTTCGCAGATGTTAAAGAATTAACGAGAGCTGTTATAACGTGTTCGCATAGCAGTAAAAGGTAAACTGGAGGGATGATGAAGTATCAGCCAGCAGAGCGACGGATCGTGACGCAAAATAATGTATATTTAATTTTATTCGTTCCAACGAATAAAATTAAATTTTTAACTTGTATCATAATATCTACCAGCAATCTTTCTCCAATATTCTAGAGACATGCGAGAACTAACAAGGAAATGTTCACCCGCGTATTCTCCCGTCTCTTTCTTTTTCTCCTTTATCTTTTTCTCTTCAGTTCTGTCATGTGTGTCATGAGCGTAGAATATACAAAGTATACGGTTAAACATACAAGTATGTTTTTGTGCGTTTATAATTATTTCATTGCGAGTATAATAGGGAGGGAAATCTATCTCAATATATTTCGCTTTTGCAAATATCACGTAACGTAAACAAAGAATATAATTTTATCTTCTCCACTAAATATAAATTATTTTCATAAGATTTGTCTTCTCAGATAAGTCTACGCACACGCATAATTATGAGAAAATCCCGCTAATTTTTATTTCACATCTAATATTCAATTGTGATAAATTATCTTCAAGGGACTATTTTATTCTTAACTTTGATATGAAAAAAATGTACAAAAATCTCGTGCTTTTTTTTTCTTTTCAACTATCTTGCAGCGTGTTCAAAGCTCGTCAAAAACAGAGAGAGATTTTTCTTATAAAACTGTTGACTATTACTAAAAGTAATACAACACGAACGACTCAGGTTGCTCGCTAATTAGTTGTGCCACTTGACGGCAGTCACGAAAAATACAAGAAGTTTCTTAAAAACTCTTAACGGAGTTTAGGGCAATAAGGGAAAAAAAATTAGAGTAATATACACTAACAGCAGTTGAATAAGGGACCATACGGCGAATAGAAGAATCTTAATGGAAAAACTTGCTCACTAATATATTTTCATTTATTTCAATCTATTCCACCAATGCTCTTTACCCACAATTTATTTCCATACAATGGATAGCATATTTCTCTTGCAAATTTTCGACGTCGATTTAAATTATTTTGTTCATGCACCTGGTCTATTTAAAAAAATATATTATATTACTATTTAATACAGGCACATTTACTTAAACATGTAAATTCGTATCAAGAAAAGCGGCATTTTCATAGAAATAACTTTGATGAACATTTTTATTTATTTAAAATATATTCTCGAAATAATGAATTTTTGAAAATAACTATTCCTGTAAAATGTACGTATTTTTATATTATTACTTCCGCTGCGGTCTTTTTTTGGTCTCATTTTGCTGAAATTACAGAATATAAAAGATAGATATAGACACACATACCCTTTTAGCATTAGTTCACTCAATTGGAATGTGTTAATTCGCGGTCTTTTGGAAGGGATTCAATTATTACCTTATTGCTCTTGTCAGACTTTCTTTATTGCTAATCAATTATTTTCGCTACAATAGCGCTCGCCTGCCCACGTACTTTTTTTTTATTTCCCCCTTTTTTCCCTTAGTTGTCTGCAGCGGACGTTTAGTCCCTGATATCTATCACATCACCAACATCCCCACGAAAAACCGGAGTATCTCATTTATTTCTTGCGAACGTTTTATAAGAAACGCGCCCACGTATTTACCGAGGAACTGTGACGTACACTAATGCGAATCTCTGCGAACGGCCCGTGCTTCCTTTTACGAAATATAATATTGGTCCTATCCTATACACAGCTCCATTATTAGAATCCACGTGCTATCGGAAAAATATTCATCTTCCTTTAAAGGAATGCTTTGTCGCAGCGCATATAAATATATACCCATATCGTTATCGACAGAACGTGCCATGTCATCATATAACTTTCTGCTATAAAAATAAAATTCATTCTAAAACCATTGCGCTATTCAATTTTTTTTTCACGCATGATAAATTTTCTAAGGAAAAATGTCACAAGCATATCGCATGATCACATATTTGGCTATTAGTATAATTTAATTGGTGGCCGATAATGCTAAAGTATTATACGTGCAACTTTGAAAGAGGGTTTACAACCTCTGACATTCTCTTTCAAACCTATTACGAAATCATGTATTGGCGCTACAATTTATTTATTCGTTAACCGGCAGGAAGCTAAAAATATCACGTAACGGTAGAAATTGTTTTCGAAGATACGCGTCGATATACATTTTCGGGCATTTTTCAGGATTGCATCCCTCGCCATTGTAACATATAAATTATTCCGATCACATCCCGAAAGCGCGGAAGTGATTTATATTCGTAGCTTATAGGAGTGCATATTATTCTTGGTTGGTTGTAATATCGCGCTGTCAATATTTACGACGGCATCAAACGATGTCTCGAGTCTGCAATAATTTAAACTTTACGTTACCTCGTATACGGGGTAGGTGTAGTCTGCAATATATTAAGTCGGAGAATCTATAACTGAAATAGATTAATACTAATTTCACATAATTGCTTTTTCCCCATTAGACTCATTCTTTTTTATATTTCACGATTTTATTGTCTGAGATATCGCGATATCGTAATGATATATAATATTATATTTTTAAATTACTACAAGCGGATCTCAGAGAAATACAAATACATTTTTGATCGGATTTCTGACATCATCGTTAATAGTCATTAAGTGGCGCATTATTGATTGGCTACTATTGTACTGCATTTAGAGCATCGGCTACAGCAAATTTGACCTCGGAATTTACTGTTTATGCCTTCACAAGTGATCCCTTCCGCGATTGTTTCCAAACTGTAATAGATCCACAGTGGAATCTACTCGATTTAGTCTTCACGAATTGTCTATTTTAGCATGTTTGAGAAACACGATGCTATTTTCTCATGTGGCTTCGGCATATAAACTGGAATATACGAGATGCACCTATCGACTATGTGGCATGGCGCGTCTAAATTTCCGCAGACTTGAGAAGTAGACAAATTAAAAGAAATGTCGAAAGATTCACTTTTACGAGTCTGGAAGCTTAATTTTCGAGACAGATGGGTTCGTAAATTTTCCACATTTTTTTACTCTTTTCCACACTTGCTTTTAATTAGGTATGTCACTTAGCTAACTCTAAGTGTCGAGTGCGAAATGGTTTGTATAATCAAGCCTGCTTTTTAAATTGAGGTCAAGTGATTTTATTAGTGGAGTAAAATAAACGTCCAGCTTATTAATGTGATTTTGACGAATGCTATTAAAAAGTTGGCGACTGTATCTACCGTTTCCAATTGGAAGTCAAGGTATATCTCGTTTAGCTGATAACGCTCATCGCAACCGTATTTACAAAACTTCCAACGATCAGCAACACTTTTCGTCGCAGGAACAATCCTCGATTGAAAAGCGATAATCCTCGCGAGCGAAGAATCGGCGTTTCTCGAAAACGATTTTGCACCGGATATTTCGTCCGCGAGTGTTGCGGATTACTGCAATGACGGCCATGCCCAGTAGCTTTTTCCGGTTTGGTCGGGTTATACGCGTCATAAATTACGAACAGTTCAGAAACTGCTACGCGTAGATTCGACACGGGCCGGCAATATCCTTGGTATACGCGGGCTCTCTCCACCCTATCTTTTTATCCTTACCCCCACGTCCTTACATTGAACCCGCAAACCGTTGAGCAAATTCGATGCGGAGGCGTGGAAGTGAGAATGTTACCTTTGACTTTAAATAAATCTGAATATATAGCATCGCGCGCGCGTGCATAGTCTTTTCGAATGGACGCTAACAAAATGGAGACGCTTGTTGGTTGATATCATCAGTGCAATTGAGGTCCGTTGAGATTACGGCACTTAGTAATAACAAGATTCCTCCCAAGATTGCACATGGAGGGACTAGGATATTAAATGGCATCTTGATTTTATCCATTTTTTCCTTGGAAGCACTGGAATGCAGATAACATCGTTTCATTATAACCGAGCGGATCCGTCGGAACGTCGTATTCAGCTTATCGTAATTACAAGTATTTCATATACGTACCAGATAAAAAAAATTTAATATTGTTATATCGAAGAAAAAAGAAACCGGTGGGTTTCCGTTCGATGTATGTCCCTCCGGGAACGAAATGTTCGCGAAAAACGTTACTTGATCGCGCCTTCAGGAAATCAAAATGCTCTTGGATCTTAAATTCTAATTCTCAAGTAATAAAAGGGTAGGAAGAACATCGGGATGACGAAGTTGGGAAAGTTCCTTGCGCACTTAGCAATGGCGAGTCATTCGAAGAACATCGACTAAATTACTACAGCAATTTTCGGAATTAATGTCTGCAAACGATAAAGATGGAGGCGTAGATGAGATAAATCCCCTTAATTTACCGTAGCTCCATTTCTGGCCGGAACTTTCGCGGATAGGCGATTACGGTGCAGATGTTACTAACTTTCGGCATTTTACCGTCGATATAATAGCTCGAGATCCGTCCGTCATTGTTCGATTACAAAGATTTCAATGCGCATTATTGCTGTCACATTGACTTATTAGATTCATTATCGTTGTCATTACATTAGCGATGATACGTGTCCGATTTAATGCATCGATCTCGTCAGATCATTCGATGCTATCAGACGCGCGGCTGACGTGCGGACCAAGTGGATGGCTCTGATAAATTACAATTGTGCGTTCTCTCCCGCCCGTTCAATCGTGTATTATGCAAATTTTATCTTGTCATCTGACATATCGGTAACGACACCGCCGAAAAAAAAAACGTCAATAAGCTATTTCTAAAAGCGAGAAAATGCACGCCAGATTATATTAAAAGGATGAAAACATATTGCTCCGCGTTATTTTTTTACGACGACTGAAAATGGACTTTTTCACCCGTTAAATTTCGAGAAACTAATATTAGAGCGTGACGGCGGCTTACCCCAAAGCTACAATGATCAACATTTGCCTTAAAAATACTTATAAAAATTGCAGGTCAGCTGCCGGTTCTGAAATTGCGGCGTCGAGAACGGGAATTTTTTTGCTTCGTTGCGTTAACTGCCGCTACGGCCTGTTTCTATATTAAATGAAGCAGGCTGTGATGAAGCGGTAAACTTTCATATATTTTTTTATGTATTCGCGAGATTTTTTGGCTGCAAGGCAAAACTTGTATCACATTCGGGGGGGATAATCACTTATTACTTAAAGTAATTTATCTATCGGTGAATGCTGAATTGAAGATAAATCGCGTGTCAGAATATGCAACTGTAATTGGAATGCACCAGCGGCATACCTATAAGGGCATATTAGTGCGATAAGATCTGTTCTTTGGTATGTTCATAACTGCAGTATCTATGTGCGGTCTAGTGTAAAATCCAAATCAGCGATTACATCAGCAAATGCATTAGATCGATTCTAATATTAGATTCTATAACTCGCCGAGAGATGCGAAGACGTCCTGGTCTATACCGGAAGGCTATAGCTACAGCTAGTGGAAGAACTCTGTTAAACGTTTGCCCAAGTTACATATTGGGATATTAGCAAACTTCCAGCGGTGTAATTACAAGATAATGCATGTTAATAACATCCGATTAAAAATTGCCAATGTTCCATATACGTGTACACACACATACGGAATAGACATATACTAACGACAATCTTTCGTATACGTGTACTGATATAGATTAATATTAAATGTAATCTTTCCCCTTGAAGCATGACTAATAGCTATCTATCCGGTTTAGATTCAAACTGCTTTTAAAATGCTCGATTTAAATAAGTAAGAGAATTGTGAAATGCAATCGGAAATCAAGTTTCATATAAACGATTACAAGCTCTTTATGAGTTACTTGCAACATCTGTAACTTGAAACATCTCCATCCCTTGATGGGGATTCCTTCTCGGTCATCACTCCCTTCGATGCCCTCAACGTGAACTCTATTACCCGATATCAGATAAAATTCCTTTCATGACACGCGTACGTGGCCATATGCAAGCCGAGGATGACATTTCGCTCGTTCAATATCACCGACTAAAATATCCTTCCAACGATAGAGATCGACGGTAGGACGTCGATGTTAAAGTAACTCAATCGTGGGCTTGCATGTCGAAAAGTTCACATGTCTAACACGAACAGTGTGACTGAGCCGATACAATAATGTTACTTATAAACCCCAGCGACAACTGAGTTAAGAATCCAGTTAGATCTTACGTGTTGATTTATTTTTGAAAAAATGATAAGACACTTCAAAATTCTGATTTAATATCAAATAAATCTTAAATTCAAGCAATCATACTTTTGCCAATTATGCAAAATGTAGATGGTTCGTTGCGCGAGCATTAAACCGATACTTCGCCATACGTTACTTTATCATAAATTTAATAATCTCTTAACTTTTGAAAATATTATCTATGCTACGTAATATTCCGAGCCACATGATATACAAATAATCAGAAGAAAAAGTAATGCTAGAGTCGTTAAAAAAAAGGGAATGACATAGCATGTAATTACTTTCCATGTACAGTTATGTCATTGTATCCAAATGTCTGTTCGAGAAAGATCGCGTCGATAAGACTGTGGCAAATGCACGGCAAGACTATCGTGTCCATTAGGTCTGCCTTTTATCTAAATGTATCTCCTAGCACTGAATTTACAGTTTCACGCAAAAATACAGAAGCGACAACACAATTTAACACGCCCCGACATCCATTATATCCGATATATCTGATCACACTCCGTACGTATCCGTATCGTTGAGGGGAAATATTCCGAAATGTTTATTACTTATTATTAAACTTAAAAATTTATTAATTAAAAAAACTCGAAAAGTATTTATTGACTATCACTGATAACGGAAATTCTGGTTCATCTCTCGTGTTGCAAATTTTCGGGAGCGTAAAAGAATTTACCGTTGTATCCCAACGAAAGCATCGCGAGCGAACGACTTGATCAAGAGCGCATATTTTAGCGGAAATTTTATTAGATATATCGTCTGGAATCTTCGACACGTAGGAGAAGGGGAAATTGAAGTTCCATATTTTCCTGCTCATCGTTACCTTCGACGAGCGATGCTGGCGCGAGGATAATTTAAATAGGAAATCGGAATGCCGCCGTTCTCTCTCTCACATTTTATCGCGCGACTTTATTAGACCGAAGGAAGCGGAAGCCTATGACGGAATCTGATAACTCGTAATTTGCGTAAAAACGGAATGCAAAGAAGTAGAACTGAGCTAATTTAACGAGCGGAGGATAATAAAATTTAAATCTCTGCCCGTTTCCATCTCGCTACTGTCAAATTTCTTCCCGCCGAGCGAGATGAGATTCGCTCTCCCGTCGTTGTCGAAGACTCAAATAGCACCAAGACGAGAGAGCGCGCGTTGTCTCGAGATCTAAACATAACAGTGTCGTGGCGATATATTTCACCGGAATTAAAATAAAGTACGCGCAAATTATGTACATTTTCGATATTTCTTTCGAAAATGAACGCAGAGACTTATCAGAATGTGATAACTGCACACATGACCAGCCAAAATTGTTTTTTAATCACGTATATATAAGACAAAACGAGAAAACATACGGAAGAACAATAAATAGAAATTTTTTGCTATACCAATGATTGTACTTGCAATGTTGACTTGTAGTATAACAAAAGTTATAATCTCACTTTAATTTAAGTTGAAAAATTTTACAGTTACCTACATATATAAAAGTGGAATGTTTTTGTGAAATCTATGTTTAAAAATAGTTTACAAATATCGCTGAAACACGTATATTGAGAATAACCTGCGCGCAGCTATCGACCCGAAAACGCAAACCTCTATAGAAACAGAGATAAAGAATTCAGCTACAAATATTGTATATATATATATATATATATATATATATATATATACTCAATGTTATTTTTCTATTACGTTTCTTGTAGATAACCGAAGGTTACAACTTATATTATACATTCGATTTCACGGAAATTGTAACGAGCGTTTCTATATTTCCAAAATGATTGGACGAAATGCAATCAAAAAATTCTCTTGGAATTTTGTTCCGTGCAAAAGGTAGGTGTGTGTGATTGTATATGTACGTCTGACGTATCCACAGTAAAACCGATTAAGAAGACTTATACGTACGAAAATTTAATACCAAACTTCGGTTATACCACGCACAATTGCAAAACTCTGACGCTTAACAAAACGTTTAACGAACATTAGAATTTTTGACAAATTTGTATGACCTGAATTACCAAGTCGATTGTGTTTACGGTACATATGTTTAGCGTAATATAAAAGAAACATATCCAACTCGTTGAAATCACTGCTCGTTTAGATTCGAAAATATTCGCAATTCAAGAATAGAAAAATCTGTGTCTGTTTATATGTCTGGCTGAAAATAATCTTCGATTCCCTAAACTCGTATTTTCTGAACGCTATATGCTCGTGCAATTTTCTTTGGCACTACAATATGCATCGGTTGTTTGTCTTTCTATTTTTATTAATCGAGCGGGTTGTTTGCGCTTGAGTTTATATGCGGATTATCGTATATCAGGAGTAAGAC
The DNA here is from genome assembly GCF_000949405.1 of Vollenhovia emeryi. Taxonomy (NCBI): domain Eukaryota; kingdom Metazoa; phylum Arthropoda; class Insecta; order Hymenoptera; family Formicidae; genus Vollenhovia; species Vollenhovia emeryi. The sequence continues at coordinate 3,923,320 of NW_011967240.1, read as the reverse complement.
CTCAAGCTCGACGAATAGTCGATTTCGAAAACAACTTGGCACTCTTGGAGAACAGTAGTTATTTAGTACGAAGTACGAGATAGCAACGTGTGGTCAAACCAGTTTGTTTGCCAGAGTCAGACCCGGTCAATTCTCAAGGGACTGATTTCTCGGTGGCGAAGGTGGTTTTCCGGTTTTCTCACTATGACCACATCGAATATTGTATTCGTGTTACAACGTCCGTAAAGTCAATACTATAGTGCCATTTGGATAATGGAAAAGGTGGTATTGTCTTTAAAATAGACTTGGAGATTATTGTTGCTTAGAATAAGCATATTAGAATCAGGATAAAAATCTATATTGTTTTGTGAAAGGGCAGAACAAAGAGATCTTGTTTTTTTTTTCAGTAAGACCGCAATCGCGCGAGAAAGAAGTTAACGTTAATTTGGATGCAAAACTGCATATTCTCTAACGAAAATGAATAAATGTTATTTCGGTTAATCACTATCACTCTCAAAAACATTTGAGATTTTACGTAAAAATTTTATTACTACTTTTGCAGGAATATATTAGCATATTAATGCCATGTTTACCTATCCGCTAAAACGAGGTAATAACTCCATTATGTCGCATTGTACTAAATATTAAAAAGTCTCTTCTGATATGTACCGCGAGGTACATACAAGAGGGCTTTTATCTATGCAGTAATAGAATTTCGCTAATTCCATTAAAAATTAATTTGAAAGAGCCAGCAGGGTAGAAAGCCGCTTTGTAAAGTAAAGCAAAATGTATATGCTGCTGTATGGATATCATTTTAATAACTAACAAATTTTTAAATTTGAAAATCTCGAGCTGTGGAAAATGGCAAAAATAAACTTCGTGTACTATCATTATTGCACGACAGGTGTCTATTTCATTTAGTGATTAAAGAAATTACTATGACTTAAACGGATTTAATTAGATTTTTTAGGCCCGGTCTCACCAATTTTTCAACTTCAACTTTGGCTTAATTTATCTTTTGTCTCATTCTAAAACGGCTGGCACATAGAATGAGAGATGTAAGCAGTAAGACTTGAGACGTGTGAGGGAAGCGATCGATCACGAGAATGTAGCATTTTGAAATTTAAGCAACGCTGAAAATTCCAGTTGGTCGAAATTCTTGCGTCTTAAATCTTACTGTTTATAAGTTTCTTGTGTGCTACGGTTTTAGTTGAAGAAACCGGATCCAATATTAGATCTCTTCGCGTATATACATATATAATTTTTTAATTGCTTATTGTTAGCATAAAAAAGATTTTAGCCCAAATATTGGGGCAGAAGATGTATTACACATCTTCTGCCCCATGTAAATTGTATGAAACATTCGCTTTACAAGTTAACTAATTTTATAATTTAATTAGCATGTCTCATTTCCTAAATATGTAATATATGTAATATATTTAGGAAATGAGACATGCTAATTCAATTATAAAATTAGTTAACTTGTAAAGCGAATGTTTTATACAATTTACATGGGGCAGAAGATGCGTAATACATATTATTATTGTAATATTGCATACAATATTTGGGCTAAAATCTTTTTTACAAGTTAACTAATTACACACAAAATACAAAAACAAAGTTAACTAATTTTATAATGTAATTAGCATGTCTCATTTCCTAAATATGTAATATATTTAGGAAATGAGACATGCTAATTAAATTATAAAATTAGTTAACTTGTAAAGCGAATGTTTTATACAATTTACATGGGGCAGAATTGTAGATTTAGAAAATGTGTCCATTAATTGTGTCTCCAATGATGTAAGAAAAGCGTCACGATTACGCGTTAATAATGCATGGTAGTTTGGAATGGCAATTCAAAGCGGCGTTGGTCGTTATCAATATTTCACGACTTATACGACCCGCTGCGTAAAATATTTCATTACGTGGCCTTAGCTATATCAAACGCAAGGCACGTCGATAGAATGGCCGGATCGGATTAAACGAGGGCGTATTTTGGCTTTGTGCTTTGCGACACGGTAGCGGTTTGCACCGCGAAAATAAATTTGTTGCAATCGCACGCACGCGTGCACGTAGCTGCAGTCGGCTAGTTTATATCGGCCACAATTACTGCTATTAGAAGAAACTAGCTTCAGCCGTCGAAATTGCAAATATGCCACGCAACACCGAATGTAGATATGTGAGCCTGTACGTCCTACACCTGAACAAAATTTTTAACAACAATTACACTTCAATTTTCTCCGCGATGTAGTCTTTATCTTAATTATCTTGCCCTGTTTTTACATTTTTATATTTTACCCTACCTTTCATTGATTTCTTCGTTTCCAGCATAAAAGGACCAAATATAATTTACAAAATTGCTGTGACCGAAAGCCATCGGTTTTCAATGCTCCAATCTATCTTAAGTTCTTAGCGAAGTGAGGAATGTTTATCTCTACGTTTTACCTTCTCGAAAAAAGTCGATGGAAATGTTAATCTTGAAATTGTAGAGAATTCCAGTGAATAGCCATCTTCACCATCTACCGCAACGTACCGTCGCGGTCGCCGTCGTATAAAATTTAATTAGACATTTTTTTCCTCTCGATCTATATATTTATTCCCCTCTAGCGAGGAACAGTGTTACCAACCCTTTTCAAAATCGATCCTCTTTCAGGTTTGAAACTCCGTGAACAGAGAGAAGCCTGAGAGCTGCCGTGGCCTCCCCCCCTCTCCCCACGGTTTTACGTGATCCTCGAACGCGATACACCCGCCCTCTGCGGACATTGAAAACGCGGACATGAACTACGTAGCCAATGTCCACGTTTCGGAGCTAAGCGGATAACGCAGATGCGCGCGTTTTGGTTGTGTTCCGTGCTAGGTGCGTGAAATGTCGATAAAAGCAGAGTTGTGGATTTTTCGTTGAAAATAAATGAATAAGAGGTGGGAGGAAAAAACTCTTCACAAAATTTCAGCTTGTATAAAACAACCTTAACAAAATGTCGACCAGCGCTCTTGGGACTAGAGGCTTGTTTTCTGTTCTTAAGGCCAATGTCCACGATCCTCCTGTGTCCAAGTTCTAGTTTCAAGAAATGCGTAGCCAATCAGCTTGCAGCTATTCCATACAAGCTGCATGTTGATTGGCTGCGCATTTTTCGAAACTAGAACTTTGACACAGTTCTTGGATCGTGGACATTGGGCTTTACACTAGTGAACTAGTGCGATAAATCAGACGAGCATATTTTTTCCTCATTCTAGTTTACTGCACTAGTTCACCAGTGCAGGAACAGAAAAAACAAACATTATTCCTGCGTCCGTGCGTTCGAGGATCGCCGTAGAGCGCCGGGCCGCGCGCGGCACAGCGCTTCATCAGGCTTCTCTCCGACGTGAAGACTGACGCAAATTCCCCAGCTTATTGCCTCGGGTGACGCTCGGCAGAGGTCGTCAGCGGCGAGATTGTAAAAACCCGGATACCGAACGGCGCGTCTGCAGTACGTACGTACATCCGGGGGAACATAACCTCGTAGGGGAGACAGATAACCCGCTATCTACGGATGAACTGTCAATTCCGGTGCGCAGAGGGGCGTGTTTTTCGAGCGTCAGGAGAGGCCGGGGAAATTCGTGTAGACTGACCAGAGTCCGCGAATTTCCGTGAGCGTTGCACGGTGCACACGACCGCTCGGGCGCCAGAGGCTCGTTTAATATAAAGTTTACTCGGCGACCGCGCCCGTCGAGCCCGCCCGAGCCCGCGCTCGCACCTCGATCGTCCGCTGATTCATCGCCGCTGCCCTCGGACGTCCTCGCTCGGCTCGCCCTCGCCGTCGGTCGATTTGCCGAGCGTCTCGCGTGGCGCGCATCTACGTGATCGTCCTGAAGCAGGTTTTACCCTCTTACCAGTAGCGAGCGCGAAATGACGGAGGTCTACAACTTGGGTGTCGATGCCATCAGCTGTCACGCGTGGAACAGAGATCAAACCGGTACCGAATAGATGTTAGATTTAATTGGCGGACGCGATAGTCGCTAGAGTGTAAGTAGATTTAGTTAGAAGAAACGACAATCGTGCCGTTTTCGCAGAGGTTGCCGTCTGCCCGAACAACAATGAGATCCAGGTGCACAAACGTACTTCATCCGGATGGAAATTGCTCGAGACCCTGGAGGAGCATCACATGGCCGTGATGGGAATCGACTGGGCGCCGGAGACCAATCGCATAGTCACCTGTTCCGCGGACAAGAACGCCTACGTGTGGACTCAGAAAGAGGACGGCAAGTGGGATCCCGCTTGGGTTCTCCTGCGAATAAATCGCGCCGCTACCTGTGTAAAATGGTCTCCGCTAGGTACGCTTTACGCAGCTGGAGAGGGGAAACGACGACACCTTTCGTCTGTCGAGGCGGCTCTGAACCAAGCATTAATCGTTGCAGAAAATAAATTCGCCGTGGGCTCCGGAGGACGAGTTATAGCTGTTTGTTACTTCGTGTCAGAGAATAATTGGTGGTTATGTAAGCACATTAAGCGTCCGTTGAGGTCTACGGTGACCACCGTCGACTGGCATCCGAACAACAAGGTCCTGGTCGCCGGATCGACCGACTACAAGGTCCGTGTCTTCAGCGCATTTATCAGTGATATGGAGGACGCTCCCGGTACCAGCTCCTGGGGACAGAGCAATACCTTGGGGACACTGTTGGCCGAGTTTCCCAATACGCCCAGCGGAGGTAGCATTCGTATTATCTGCATTACTCGAAATGTCAAACGTACCAATGTAACTCTATTACGTCTCTCGCTTAGGTGGCTGGATACACTCGGTAGCGTTCAGCCCGTGTGGCAATAAAATCTGTTGGGTGGCGCACAACTCATCTATATGTGTCGCCGACGCCACTAAAGGGAACGCAGTCATGAGACTGTATACAGAGCATTTACCGTTTTTAAGTTGCATTTGGATAGGTTCTAATAACATTGTTACCACTGTAAGCGTTACGACCCTTGAGATCACTCTCGAGATGTCGCCCGACGGATGTTGATCGTTCTAACCGGTGACTTCGTCTCCCTCTCTCTCTCTTCCGTAGGGGCATAGCTGTATGCCAATGTTGTATTCCGTAGATGACAGTGGACAGATATATTTCGTTTCCAAGCTGGACAACACGCAAAAGAAGGAGATCGCCGGACTGTCCGCGATGCGGAAGTTCCAGTCGCTGGACCGACAAGCGAGGAACGAGACGAACGACAATGCTTTGGATAGCGTGCATCAAAATACAATCAACTGCATTCGCCGGGTGTCCGATCATGAATTTAGCACGAGCAGTTTAGACGGGCAACTTGTAGTTTGGGACTTGAAGGTAATCCCCGTCGCATGTACTTGAATGCTAACATTAACGACACGTTCTAATCGACCTTTGTCTTATCAAGCTTCTAGAGAATTCCATCGCTGGGCTCAAGATAGCGTAAGCGCGAATCTTTTTATATTGCGAAGATCAGAGATATTACATCCAATACAACGATGTATAAATGTTAAAATGAATACTATACAATTTCTCATTAATCAGTCGCCTCGTTAAATCTCTCATTTCACATCGCAATTCCTATCCCTTGAGAAGAAAATTGTCATTCGCTCTTTGTGCGGGACCCTTTGCGAAACGTCCGATAAAGCGATCTCCCGGCAAGGTAACATTTAGCTATTTACGTCGTCTACGTCATCGGATACAAGGTGTCTCGGAAATCTCAGTCTCGTCTCTAGGTAGCGTTTGTACTATTTTACCGATGTTCTATCAGGTCGATACAAGTAAGTGACTGTGAGGCCTGGTTTTTCATTTTTCAGTTAACCGTTAACTAGAAGTTAGTCGATTCTCCGTCTCTTCTCTTCTTAGATAATTCTTCTTAGATGTAAAAATAGACGGAGAGTCGACTAACCTCCGGTTAGCGGCTAGCCAGAGAATGAAAACCTGGGCCCAAGCGCCAAGTCCCGAGTGGAAAGATTTCGGCTTCTCGTAAATGTATGTACGTTCTGTGCGAAAGAAATCGAAGATGAGTTTAAAGCCTAGAAAAATAGAAAATCGATAAATTAAAGCCGTTTTATTTTCACCCAGAGTGGTCGCGTGAAACGAGAAAATCTTTAACAGTGTGGAGAATGAAGTCTTAGCTTCTTTTTTTACGCGTGCAAATATCGTTCCAATCAGCATATATACACGTGGTTTCGTAGAAAAATATGTGAAAAATGGATCAATAAGATGGCAATTGACAAGGCACGTATTTCCCGCAGAGAAATTGCAGGATAAGCGCGACTCCATTCGAGCGGTTCGCCATCGGCACGGGCAGGCGTGTAAGTGGCTGGCACACGCGCCAGGTCAGGCCGCCAGGAAGGAAGGCAGCCGATAAGTGGGGGAGAGGCAGCCGGACAAGTTCAGCAACGCGAATATCGATTCAGTCTCGCGCAAACCACCCTTACGCGCACCCTTACGCTGTGGCCGTTGCAGCGGCGGCGACGAGCGGCGCGCTCGAGCTTCGCATTTACCATGCCCGCCGCTGACACGTAAACAGAGACGTGACGGCGGCAGTCGACGCGAATATCGGGCTGTCACCTGGTGACGAGGTGATACCGCCGTCGATGTCGGTCGTTCCGCGAATTATTACGTAGCGGGTTTGTCCCGCGACTATTGATTTTCGGACGACTCGTGTTTTCCTCTCGTAAACCGAGGCGGACTCGGGAGGGGAAGAAAAAACGAATCGTCCATGTATCCGCGGTGCGACGCGAATCGAGAGAGAGCGTGAATCTCGGGCGGGCCTGCCATCATCCCCCTGAGAGCGCGCGGCGTCCTCATTCGCGTGCGTTCGCGAGGGTGAGTTCGCGCCCGAGTTCGTCACCGAGGACAACCGAGTCGAATATGACGCGGATCGTGTCGTATTACTCTTGACTACGAGGCACGGGCGCCGAGAGACGTGACAACGAGTGCGGAACGAGACGCCGCGAGCCGTCGAGTGCCTCGTCGAGGCATCATGTCTTCGATATCGGCACAGGGCGTCGTCGAGCGTGCCAGCGCCGAACTGTCCAAACGAATCAACGGCCTGGGAATACGGACGAAGCATGGTCGGTGGTGAAGCTCGAGACCCGTGCTTCTCTCCTCCGTCCGCCCTGTTCCATATACCCGTCCACCTCCTCCCCCGTTCGTAGTAACGCGCCTCGTTAAATCCGCCTCGGCTTCGATTTTTTTTTTCCTCGCGCGGCTGGGAAGGGAGTTCGCCCTCGCGGATCGGTGTCAAGTTTATCTTCCGCTTCAGCGGCTTCAACGATAAAAAATTTAAAAAAAAAAACCCCCCGGCAGCGAAGGGCTGCCGACGCCGATCCACGCGATTCTTCTCGCTCGGCGCCCTGGAGTCCCGGACCCCGGGGCCCGTTTCCCGGCTTGGTGCCGTTCCGTTCCGTTCCGTTCCGTTGTTACGTAATCGCGATGTACGATTGATCTGTTCGCGAAAGCTCGTCGCCGAATTCTTCGTCCCCTTTCGATTATCGGTGACCAAACCGCCCGTGCGACGCGACGCGTTACGTGCACGGAAACAAAACCCGCGCCCCTGCTACACGCGATATTTTTCCATAATTTATCAAGCAGCACCGCTACGTGACTCCCGCTGTCGCAATCTCAACTGCAATAGAATCGATCAACGCACACGTCCTCGTGCACGCAAAAATAGCGACGGCGGTATAAACGAAACGCTTTTAAAGCCATCTTTTATTTACTTGGCCGTTTAGCCGCACGGTATATCGTGGCCGTTCAATTTCCCCGGGCGACGTGAATTATCGAAACTTGGTCATTTGAGGCTACGAAAGGCTTAGTTAAAGTTAAAACTACCCGTGTTTTGATCCGATTCGCGTTGGTTTGTCTCTTGTAAACGCGCGCCGGCCGCGTTGCCGCGGCCACGATTGATCGCCATCGTCGACGTAAACGCTTTGCACCGGACGCATTCACGTTTAGTGATACGCGCGAATGGAAATATCAAACATCCATGGCCGGACTGGAGATTCCAATGTCGACTTAAATTAACGAAAGTAATGTTGGAGAACGTTTAGGCAATGTGAGCCGTCAGCCGTTGAAAACGATGTTTTTTTTTATACATATCGCATTGGTATTAACACATATTTTTAGTCTAAAAAACCGTTGACACACTGATAACGGAGAGCACGATGGAGTTGAACCATACGACGTGTGTACGTGCAAACACATATCATGCGGTCCCGCCATGATTTATAAGTAACATTGGCTGCATTCAGCAGAAAAAGCTTCTTTGCAACTGTTGAAAAATTCATGAATCTGGTTGGCGTATGCTCTTAAATTCATTCAAGATCAAGGGAATACGCCGGTCAGATTCACGAATTTTACAACAGTTGTAAAGCAGCTTTCTCTGCTGAACGCAGCCATGGGTCGCGTTCAGCAGAAAGAGCTACTTTGCAACTGTTGTAAAATTCGTGAATCCGATTGGCGTACGCTCTTAAATTCACTCAAGATTAAGAGAACACGCCGATTAGATTCACGAATTTTACAACAGTTACAAAGCTTTTTCTGCCGAACCCAGCCATTGACACCTTTCGATACACACTCATAATGACTGTTGCGCTATCTCATAACGTCGGATATTATGTTACGAACCGAGTATGTTTAATCGTTAATTTATTGCTGAGGAGGGTCGCTTCCGCAGACCGAAACGTACAATTGTATTCTGATATTATGTGGGTTTTTTATTTTAAAAATCTGTTAATATCAATGCGATATATATATATATATTTTTTTACACCATTTTCAACGAGTGACGGCTCATATTGCCCAAACGTTCTCTAACATTACTTTCGTTAATCTAAGTTGTTTTGTATAGGAACCTTATTTGCATTATCTATTCCAATTTCGGAACAGCGAAAGATGCGAGCCTCGGCATTCCTGACCACGGTGTAAATAACGTTGCCGCGAAATTTCAAAAAATTATTGGCCAGTTTGATCGTTCGGAAAATAATTGCAGTTTAATATTTGCTTCAAAATTTACGAGTTTACAGTTTTATTCGTTCTGTTTCCTATACAAAGTACGTATCGTACCTTGAACCCGGTAAATATTGAAAAGGTAATTTAGAATTGTTAAGGGCCGGTTCAACCTCTTAGTAAGTTAACTAGTAGTTAAATCACACGTATGTCTCTGTTTTTCCTTCAAATTAAAAGACATAATTTAACTGTTAGCTTACCAAGAGGCCCTTGGGGCCGGTTGTTTCAAACTCCTGGTAAATTAATTAATAGGTAACCCATACAGCACACAAATTATTGAATCAACATCTCAGAAACGTTCCATTACAACGTTGCAATATTGTATTAATGTTACGAAATGTATATTCAACGTTGAAAAGATATTGCAAAAATGTCTAATGTCCGTTGAATTGTAACGTCATGTAAACGTTACAATTCAACTAAACAATATATGAGAAAACGCCAATGTGGGTCACAAGGCAAGATGTGGGTAGCCCAACTTGTGATTTTTATATTTAAAAATATTAATTTATATACCGTTTCTTTCCACATTTGTTCTGCGAATTGAATGCTAAATGTAGCATCAGAAAAATGCTAAAGTGTAGCATTTTAAATATAATTACAAATCGTTTATCGATTTGAATATGTGAATTTGCTGACCCCAATAACTCCACTTGTAAGAAAACTGCGTTATGTCCGAAAATAAACCGGCGCGCAGAACAAATGTGGAAAGAAACTGTATATAAATTCACATTTTTTAATATAAAAATTACAAGTTGGGCTACCCACATCTTGCCTTGTGACCCACATTGGCGTTTTCTAATATGTTGTTTAGTTTTAGTTAGGGGTCCTTACTTTAAGTTTATTATTGTTACAATTTAACATTCAGAAAATATTGTTAAAGTATATTGAGTTAACATTGGTCGCGTTTAGCAGAATATTTTTTACAACTGTTTGAAGTGCTGAAATTGAATTATTCCACTAAAATAATAATCCAATCTTAGCTCAGACAATTTCTGACCGTTGCAAAAATATTATATACATATACATTTCATAATTATACATTTTTTAAGTATCCATTTGAGTGTCAAAATAAATAATAATAAGTTGAAGATTGTTTTAACGTTGCAGCAACCCAAGGAAAACTGAAAAGTCAAGATGACGTCAATCTGACGTCATATTGGCCAAAATATGACATCAAATTGACATCATCTTGACTTTTTATTTTCCCTGGGAATGTAAACAATTAATGTACAAACATTAGCCTAGATTCCACGTAGAAAAGATATTTATACTTCAACATTGCAACGTTTCAGCAACTTTATTTTAACTTTCTGTGCTGTATAGGTAAATCATATATGAGTCTTCGTTTTGTCTTCAAATTAAACAAAGATAGACACATAATTTAACTAAAAGCTTACCACGGGAGGTCGGAAAAACCAGCCCTTAGTGTTTATAATTATTCAACGAGTGGAAATTTATGCTGCTCGTTATTAACACACTACATAAAAGGCCTTTTGCTCTTCTAAATAATTGCTTTATGAGTTACAGAATTAAACACACAACTCGCTGCATAGTAATAATGCAGACGCGCTAAAAACTTCATAAATATAATGTCGCCATTATGTCCGTCTAGTCTGCACTTAATTGAGTCGTCATGATTGATCTTATCGCTATTCGTACGAGATAAGCCTATGCAGCGTTGCTAGAAGTAAAAATAATTTGCAAGATAAATGGCAACGGGAAATAGCGGTGCACCACGAGCCAGATAAAACGCACAAAGTTTCTTGGAAGGAAAACAAGAATCTCCAAGAGCCTTGAGTAATCTATCATGCCAGACTTCGCTAACGTAAGGAAAATTGCAGCAGAATTATGTTAATAATTATGCTAACGATATCGATTCAGAAGGCGGCGCGACGGAGAACTCCCTTCGACCGGTGAATTTTATATCGCTACATATTTCGCAGCAAAAGTATGCCAAGAGGTATTTTCGAACAAATCGAGTTACTCAAACAATCGCTGAATGCGTCTTGCCGTCTTACGTAATATTCCAAGCTCCATTCTAAATTTTATGAGCTCTTGGCTTCGTCGAGTTCAACAAACTCGTATAATATTTCGCGAAGACGAAGATTTATAAAAATACAGAGTCTGTACTTTTACGTAAATATTTCATTTCCATAAAATCCCACAAATTTTTGTCCTTTTACGCCCCCACATTCTTCTGCCCTTTGGTTTTACAAATCTTTATTTTCACAAAAATTCCCAACTGCGTATTCTTCGCCAGTCAAATCCATCCACGAGTTACAAAATCTCTCCATAAACCCTTGTATTTTTTCCGATCACCGTCCCGATCGCTATTTAATCCCGCAAGCGGGCTTTCTAGCTTGACGCGAACGAGAAATGTTGAAATTTTTCAGGAGTCAAAACGAGCGTCATGGAACGCGTGACAAACGTCTTTTGCGGCGGCAGTGGTAGCGTTGCTTATGTGAATTTGCAAAGCGCGAATAACGCGAACGCGACACCCGAGAAGCCCAGCCGAAGTGCCGCGCAGACCGTCAACAATGTGCCAGCGGGCAACAATAAGGAACGCATGAATAACGTCACCCCGAGCAGAACCAGGATACCGAGGAACAGGATGAAAATAGCCGTTCCCTTGGCCAGTGGAGGAACCGGCGGCTACGTGCCACCGGCCACGTGGGAGCAGCTCATTCAGGACGACAATTTCCTCGGGCGATTTTTTCTCTACTTTAACGCCACGGAAAGAAGAATCTTGGCTCAGGTGACGGATCGAACGAATATACGATGAAAATACATGTCTTTTTAAACAAAGCGCCTTTAGCCCAGATAGCCAGCAACTGATGCTGCTCTTTGCTAGGAATATGAATTCAATAGTACAGCTAGGATAATGTTAACATACTGTCGTAGTTAAATGCACAGCTAAAGAGAGAACACATCGAATAGGCATACTGTTAACAAAGAGTTAGCATATATGGTTTTCAATTTTCCAACAGATATAAGCATGTTACATCTATTACATCTGACCAAGCACTTAATGCTAGCAATAATGTTTGGAGCATGCAAATGTCTCATTTCCGACATCAAATGCTAGCAAACAACAGCACAATAGGCGACGTAGATGCATAGCAAGATGCTAACATTTTTCTTAGCAATGTGAAGGCAATTTGTCCTCACACTGGCTATCTGGGAGGTCCGAGCAAGATGTCGGTAGTCCAATAACTGCAATCCAAAATTCATATAACGCTTTCCACCTTGTCCCGCGCCCCGGTTTCTCCTCGGACACGACATAGTTTCATTTAGATTGGAATCGTTGTCGTCAGTAAATTCACGCATCTACATGAAACTGTGCTGTGTCCGAAAAGAAAGCGGTGTGCAGGACAAGGTGGAAAACGGTACATGAACCCACATTTTAGATTACAGTTATTGAGCTACATCGTGGTCCTGTTTAACTCTATATGTCTTTCCCTTACTTTTATAGTTTTACCTATTAATGACCTATGTAATTCTGATAGCGATGTGACTCGCAATTGTTGAAACGCACCGTTGTACACAGGTTTGCACGAGATGGAGAGATGTTCTGTATGCGAGACCGCGTCTTTGGACGGGGCTGGTGCCGGTGGTGCGATGCCGCGAGGCACGCGCTATGCAACCGAACGCGCGTACTCGACTTTACGCTTCTTTCGTCAGAAGAGGCTTCGATTCGTTAGTCCTCCTAGGTGCGACCGATGAAGATATTCCGGAATTAACACACGGTTTCCCCTTGGCCCAACGATACGTGCATTCTCTATCGTTGCGATGCTGCGCGGTAACGGACAGAGGTCTCGAAGCTCTCTTGGATCATTTGCAGGTAAATTTGACTCTCTCTCGCTGGTTGCTATACTTATAATATATACGAATTTGCATTTCGAAATTAAAGAAATGTATAAAATACCTGAATAAAATTAGAGAGACAGATATTGTGAGCAAAGGAGAATATTTGCACTCCCATTTTTATTTCGAGTAAATTAACGCGATTGAAAGAAATGTGGTTTGAGCAAGTCCTCTTAAGCTTCGCAAATTGTTCAAATTTGATATTATTTTTCTATAAACATTAAAGTAATTTATCGTATTTAAAAGGTATTTAAGATATACAATAGATATATTTGAGAAAAAGCATATTCAGTTTCTTATGTAATTTTTCTGTGGCATAAATTATTTCGAAGAAAAGAACGCGCTACTTTGCTCGGGCGAGAGATACCGTGTCGTCCAAATCAAGATTCAATTTACGGCTCGAGGTTCGACAGTTAGGAACGTAGAGTTCGTTACGGAGATTTGGAGTTTATCGCGTGATACGATACATGTCGAATGGACTTACGGCTTGCCATTATTTTTAGGCTTTGTACGAGCTTGAATTAGCCGGCTGCAACGAGATAACAGAAGCCGGCCTGTGGGCATGCCTTACCCCGAGAATAGTGTCGTTGTCTCTGTCGGATTGCATCAATGTCGCCGATGAGGCCGTCGGCGCCGTGGCTCAGCTGTTGCCGAGCCTCTACGAGTTCTCTTTGCAAGCTTATCACGTTACTGACGCTGCACTCGGTTACTTTAGTGCGAAACAAAGCAGCGCACTCAGTATCTTGAAGCTGCAATCCTGCTGGGAGCTCACAAATCACGGCGTAGTAAATATTGGTAAGAGTCGTTATCATGTCTTTGTCATTTTTATTTGTTTCGCGTATTGTTAGACTTAGTTAACTCTTCGTCTCAATTTCTCTCTTGCATTCAATATAACGGTGTAAGAATATACGGGACGTTTTAGGAAACTTAATATAAAAATATAGAGATAGTCTCTGATGGATATTGTTTTATCTATAAAAATTAAAACGAAATTAACGTCTATTGAAATAGACGATAAAACTTTATCCTCAAAGTTAAAATCTTAACTTTTCCATTAAGATCAAGCAGTGATAAGAATGAATTTTCATTACACGCGAATCATGAAATTATTCTCGAAACCGTAAACCTTTTGCTAATTGTAAATTTTAACTGCGACTTTTATTAATGACAGCAGTTAATTAGATTAGTCATAGCAATAGTCTGAAATTACAGCAGGTATACGTACGTGCTTGAAATTAAATTTAGAATTACGGAACATAGCTTTATTTAGCTTTCAAGCTGTCACCGATAGCTCAGTCTCCTCAAGTTATAGCGAGCGTGCTAGAAAATAATCGTGTGCATCTAACAAATTTATACCTTATTTAAAAGGAATCGACATTGCAAAAGTGGATTGTGTTAATAATTAAATTTTTTAAGTATTTATATTTTTGAAATTAATTTACATTAATTAAATTTATAAAATAATTGAAATAAAAGATGTAGAGAGTAAATAAAATGGTACAATTAAACATTCGCTTCAAAACCTCCATTTTAAACTTTATCTTAAAACTACTACTCAATTTATACACACGTTTTCTTAGCACAACTACTTGCACTGTAAAAAGCAAATGCCGTGCATCAAGAAATCTTTGTCCTTTACTGTTTTACAATAATATATATTTTTCCCGTATGTAATGTTGAGATATTCGAGAAATTTATATATCTGTGTTTGTTTCAGTACATTCCTTGCCCAACTTGACCGTACTATCACTTTCTGGATGCAGTAAAGTAACGGACGACGGCGTTGAATTAATCGCGGAAAACTTGCCAAGACTTCGTTCCTTAGATCTCAGCTGGTGCTCAAGGATTACTGATGCAGCCTTAGAATATATCGCCTGTGATTTGAATAATTTAGAAGAACTCACGTTAGATAGGTAAGGAATTATTGAATTGCCACTAGATTTGCAATCACATTTAACCAAGAGTCACGACAGTAAAACAGTCGCGTTTGTCTGTCATTTCATGTTTCTAACATACTCGTATAACTTATAATGTATCTTTTGTAATATTTTTCATATTGTACAGGTGTGTACACATTACTGATATTGGCGTTGGTTACATCTCCACGATGGTTTCGTTGAGTGCTTTGTTTTTGAGATGGTGTTCACAACTTAGAGATTTCGGACTTCAACACTTGTGCGTCATGAGATCTCTACAAGTGTTGTCCGTGGCAGGTAAGATCACATACCGCCTTAATTATAACTTTATGCAATATTTCTTGCGTGATAAAATTCTGTAAGCCTTGTATGACAAACAGTATGATAAAATTTAAAAAATTACTTACATTCACGCTAGAGAAACTCTACAGAATCTCTACAGATCACCTCTACAGAATGGAACTCTATAGATACTAGATTTTTTTTTCTACGTAAAAGTCAAAAGTCAAATGTCATATATAGTATAACCAAGAGAAATATACCGTTTTTGAACAAATAATATATTATTTTGATTAAATAATTTAAAAAATTTTAAAAATATATTATTTTGATTAAATAAATATACAATCTTACTACATTTAACTTGCGCAAGAGAAGTTGAGAGTTATGTAAATGTAATTACATACATATATTGATACAAGGATGTCTATTAAATAAGATTCAATTTCATATAGGTTGTCCATTGCTCACAAGTAGTGGTTTATCTAGTCTGATACAGCTTCGACACTTACACGAGTTAGAACTAACTAATTGTCCAGGAACGTCGCGAGAACTGTTTGACTATTTACGTGAACATCTACCACGTTGCCTAATCATTGAATAAACATTTGATAAGAATATCTGCGAATACAATATTCCTTTGTATACAAATGTATGTGTCAAACAAAAAGGATCGAGCAAAAACTACGAGAAACACAGATCTTAATTGAGAAAGTTCGCAGAAAGCAATATTTTGAAGGAAAGATGGGAGCAGTACAACTGTTAGGAGCAGCATAAGAAGCAACTGACGTCCAGATAATGAAGAAACACTACATTTTCCTCTAATGTAATGGTCTAAGAGAACACTAGCCCTCGATATAGTAGATATAGACATTTTTAATACATTTATGTCCCATGTAATTCTGTTGGTATTTTTTCATTCTGCCATGTAATCGTGTTACGGGCATATATACGATCGCGATTGTATCTATATTGATTAAACAAAACAGAAAGAAGACTCGTGCATGTAATGATCGTGTACAGAAATGAATTCAATATTGTACATTGGAAAAGATTGACAATGCATCAGAAAAGAGAGATCCTGAGGTGAGTCCTTCTTTTTGCCTCCTAGTAATGTAGAAAGTCCGAATAAACATATGGCAAGAGACTCAACAGTTAGAACTGTGATAAATTTATATTGTACATAATTCTAATTGGTTCGCATACATTTGAACGATTACATCATCAAACGCATTTGACGGGCGCAACAGTCGCGAAGCAGTTGGGTAGTGAATTTAGGAATACGTACCGTTTACATATAGTTGTTACTCGATTGTCACCCCCCGCCGTGAAATGCGTCTATCGAATTGTCCATTGTTCCATTCTTTGCGATTGTAGTTGCCGCAACACACTCCACACGTTGCTTGAAAGAAAGTATTTAGCAGATATATTACACGGAAGGTAACATTCCAAATCGTATTACCCGGCAACCCATTTCATAAATACATGATTCGTGTTATTTGTTTGATATGTGTGTTAATAGACAGAAAATCATGGCCCACAACTGTAGCAGTTAACGATAACGTGGTAACATCGTCATCCGTATATTATCTTCATGTATCCCTGTGCAATCAATGTTTCCTAAATTTAAGACTTTTTACTAGCTGTATTCTTTGTGGTTTCCAACCAAGTATGTATTAATGTAACACATAATTAGATATCGTATTTTAAGTGGATAATAATTTTAATAATTTATTACGTACGTCGGTATGTGTCGGTATTATATTTTTTATTGGTATACATATATATATACACACATATAATAGCCTATTTATTCGATATATACATATATCTCGAATAAATAGGCTATTAATGGCTAAATAAGTATGTCGTATTAATCAATTTAAATAAGCTCTACACGTCTGAGTTACGCATTGAGACAACAGCAATATAATGCCAAAGAAACTTTCTAATTTACGATCGTTATTCATTTAAGGCGCAAAAAGTTTTAAGAACGCTGTACAGCATAGATATATATATCATGCAATCAGTATTTTTTAAATTTAAGACTTTTCACTAACATTCTTTGCGGTTTCCAATTAAATATATATATCAATGCAATATAATGAAGCCAGATATTTTGTTAAAGAAAAGTCTGAAATTTGAGAAACATCGATTTTACAATATATTATCGTATTGCATTATGCGTCTTTCGTATTGATACGAAATTAATATAATTTTAAAAAACTTAATCTTTAAAATAAACTGTCAAAACGTATCTCATTTGACATAATGATTGTATAAATTATAATTTTGGAATATGTATATTCCGTTAAATTAAGTTATAGATAATCTTTTAAAGCAATCTAATAATCATACGCAAAGATCATTTTTACGCATTGTCACACGTTTGGCACACACATAATACCTTTGTATATACTGTACAAATTATACCTATATAATTCTGTTATCAATCAAAACTGAACGTAAAATAAATATATCTATACAAGCAAAGCTATATCGAGAATACCGAGTCACACTATGAGATGTCGCTCACAGATGCAAATGTTCAATGATGACACAATACAATGGAATGTGCTGTGAAATAAAAATTTATTGACCAGAAGTTTTTGTACTTTAATCATACACTTAGTTTGTTCAAGATCAACATATACATGATAAATTATGTGTTTTCCCACCAGGTAAGTAAACCCAAACCAGGTTCGTCAATCGATCCCTATAAAATATTGTCCCATTAATTGTTGAAATTAAAAATGACCTATATTAATAACATGACAATTTGTAAACATACATATAAGACATATGGCGCAACGTTATTAGCTTCTGGCTTCTCACTCATGTCACGAGGTGCATTAAGTGCTGATGGCAAAGGTGTTTCCGTAAAGATTTCCTTCACTACCCTGAATCGTATAACTTCCCCTGAAATTCAATATTTCAATTTCATGCCATTTATGTTTTCACATTAACGAATATGAATTCTTGCACACATTTAAGACGTATACCTGCATCCATAAATAGATCATGCGTCTGTCCATCTTCAGTCTTATATATCCAAACCCATGCCTGCTCCATTTGGTCAAAACGTGATGGATGTTGTAACTTATGAGGTGGTATGACTACATCTTCGAAAAATCCTAGTGTGACTGTAACAAAACAAAATAAAAATCATGTTCCACGTTCGGGGAAATTGCAGTGTTGATCCCATCCCATGTGTACTTAGGTTTTATAAAATATAAAATTGATTGAAGACTTTGAAAGAAGCATCATGTGAATGATAATGCGTTTCAGGAATTCATACGAGTAAGTGGAAAATAAATATTAATAACATGTATGGTAAGGAATTGAGAGAATTATACCGACTAGATATTACCATGTACACCCTCGGGACTACAGCTACGAATCTTCCCTGTTAATATCTCTTCCATCCATGGACGGAACACAATAAATCGAAATGTTGCTTTCGTGTGAGAAGCTCCGTCTCCTGGAAAAATGTAGGACTCTTCGATCTTTGTAATATCGTGTAACGTGATGCACAAGCCTACGTCCTTGTATACCTGCAATAACAGTTGTTCGATGACACAAAGTTTACATTAATTAACAAAACTGACTTACCTTATTGGCGAGCTTTCTGTTTAACTCGTCAGCAACAACGTCGTTTAACTTATGCTTAAAGCTGCTTGGTGATATTCTAACAGTATCTTTCAATTCCGCTAGCACAAACATTTTTGCTACAACAAATGTTAAACATAGGATTAATTTTTGTGTCTATAATATACATACAGAGAATTAAAACTTAATTATAAGGTAATATTAAAGAGTGATATTCTTTTAGTTTACTAACATGATACACAAGAAATTGTGGTAATACTGAAGGAGAGCCTCTCACTCACCGTTATTGATGAAAACTCACAGGATCGTATATTTTGGCCTGTAAAACACGAATCTGCAAATTAAAATCGTCGCTCTAATAAGAGAGTTATAAATTGTTCAAATCTGTCAGCTGTGGGGTTAGGATACCTGTTGTACCGACACCAACCACCGCTACACGGGAGCAGCGCAGACTAATTGTAAGTGAAATTCCGTAAGGACGTAAAACGTAAGCATAAGAAAGGCCTTCACACATAAAATTCCGTAAGGACGTAAAACGTAAGCGTAAGAAAATCAACAGATT
>NW_011967240.1:3853662-3901984 GCF_000949405.1 Vollenhovia emeryi | reverse complement strand
GGACGTAAAACGTAAGCGTAAGAAAATCAACAGGTTGGATTTGCTACTGCTTGCGTCATTGCCTTACGTTCTCGACTGTGATTGGTCGATTTTCTTATGCTTACGTTTTACGTCCTTACGGAATTTTATGTGTGAAGGCCTTTAGCGCACCAACTTCCGCTGCGCGGCGCACGCGCGGCCGCGAGTCCACGACGCGTCTAGTGGATTTCCACAATCGACGATCTACGGGGTTCACTCGGCCGACTACACGGCAACGGCAGCCATTTCGACGCTTCTCGACGCTCTTCCACGCTCCGAATTCGTCGAGGTACAAACTCCATTGCGTTCGCCGCGTTCACAAATTGTTATTGTTATCGTCGTTTATAATCAGCGTTCTTCTTCATGAAACACTCCGCTTCTGTGTAGCGATTCGGTGAGTCCAACATTCTGGCGTGACTCGTCATGCCGATATCTCATTCTACGATATATATACATATCTCATCCTCTCTCTATTTCCCAACGCCGACAATGACAAACTGGATGATGCACTCGGGAAACGTATCATCCTATTTATTATGCGTATCTCCAAGCTTGTCTCTTCTTCGTAAGTTTTTTTTTAGCCGCGCCACGTGCTCGACGGCGAACAATCATTCTTTCCCCCTACAGCTTGCTCTTTTGCCGAGAAACGCTTTACATGGCACGGGATGCAGATCCGTCAATAGCAACTAACGCGAAACGTTTTATGTCTTTATCCAAGCGAGAGCGTAGTAGTAGCAGATCCAATTACGGGGTAATACTTGTAAACTTTAGTTGCTACTAACAACTTCGAATCATTCTTACCAAGTGGGCGAGAAAAAAAAATTAAGCCTACGTTTAAACGTGATAACTCCAACAACTTTTATAAGTGTTACTGAAAATGTAAGAATTTAATTCAGATAAAAGTGCTTTAGATTTTTTATAAAGAAAATGGAGTCAAAGATGGAAATAAGAGCGTAATTCGAAGAGAAACAAATATTTGTGGCAGCGAGACAAGTCATTTTTCTCTCTCTCTCTCTCTCCCCCCGCCCTCTCTCTCTCTTATTACATTTCATGTTACGTGGACTTAATATATGTCGTTGAATTTTCTCTCTTCAAACATACAAACTTACTATTGCACAGTGTTTCCACTTTAGAATTATCTGTGGCTTTAACGTAACATAAGCATTCGTCGAGTACAGTGCGACATATATAGATATATGTGTAACGATTACAATATCTGTAATATTGAAAATGAAGGCATTTTGGCAAATAATGTTTGAAGGGAATAAGTTAAAGATGATAACGGCCAATAATAAGGAGTTGGGCGCAGATGCGATGTATAATTATTGTAAAATTGTTTAGGTACAGTGGGGGGGACCTGATGTATGTTGCAGGGCTTTAGACGACTCGGTGTGTGTTAGGTGCCAAGGACAGATTTGGCCTCCACGATGGATTTTGCACAATGATATGGTGCAGTTAACTTTTCTGCTTCTGCATTTCATTGTTCTTCGCTGATGAGTGGTTTGCTGCTCGGTCATCTTTGTTCTCAATCAACTCTTATCTTTCGTCGTTTTAGCTGAGAAAGAGAGAAAGAAAGAGGGAGAGACAGTGTAAAGAAGAAAGAAGTTTCTAAAGTCTGAAAGGTAATGCTAAATTACATAATAAATTTAGTTTATAATTTTGGAGGAAAGTGTTGTGATTTTACTACACATAGGCGGATTTAATTATCTAGAATAATTCCAAGAGCTCTGTGACCGTCTATTTATATATATATGTGTATATCTCTTTCTCTATGTATGTTATAATTTTACTTTGGCCACATACTCTTTGAATCTTAAGTACAAGGGTAAGTAATTTATAATAACCGACAATTTGCAAAAATAATAAAGAGATTTTAAAAAAACATCATAAACATAAACGAAATGGATGACATTATCTACATTTACATTTACACAATGTCTTTGTACGTCCTCCGTGAAATATATAAATCACATGGATTTCATCTCCAACTTTGACATATTAAATATCAATTTAATAATAAGTTATATAGTACAGAATAACTTTTGCACTAGAAATTAAATCACCACGAGTTGATCTCTTGCAAAGAATAACGATGAAATTCTATAACTTTATTTCTTCTGGGAAAAATTTAAAAAATTCTCAAAACTGCCCTTTTCTTCATTTCAGTTTGAGATTAATTTTTAAACAATAGATGTTTTTTGCAATATTTTATTGTTAATCTAATATTTTTTAGTCTCTGTTAAAGTACTTTTAACGATTAAAGATTCGGCCATTTTTTTACTCAGTTCTTTATTTCGCGGAATATAAAATTGTGTATGTGTAAAGTTGTGTGTGTATATATATACATACACATTTATATATACACACAACTTTGGAAAAAATATTACATAATTTTTCTTAATGAAAGAAAGGTAAGTTTCGATTTGATTAGAGCAACAGGTGTTAAATTTTATTATTTATGCTTTTTGAGAGAAGCAAAAAGAAAAATTTTTATTGTAACATATATTTGTTATTACGACATCGCGGATGTCGAAGATCTTGATGATATTTTCGAATTATAAAATCATAACATTTTAAAAACATTTAATAGAATTTTAAATTGATATTAAATCAGTATGATAAAAAATTAATATCTTTTTATCAACTTCCGGGTAAAAAAAATTAATTAAACTTTTATTAAAGGTATATTATTACGATATTTTTCAACATAAAAATCTTGAAATTTAAATAAAGGATAAAAACTAAACTCTTCAACTAAAAATGTTAAAATTAAAACTGTTGAACGAAATATTCATCAGACTTAATTCTTCCCTAGTCTCCCCTCCGTAAAATACAATTTTACTACACGGTTTATGAGAGCTGAAGATCATTATTCTGGCTTACATTTAACTGCACAGTACGCTAGAACGTGTTGCTTCCATTGAACCGATCATTCTCCATGCAACCTCACTCGTATCGCATCGAGACATAGAGACGTTAAAACTTACATAACAAATATGAAATTAAAACTTAAGCGTAAAAAGAAGACAATAAACATACGAAACTTTGAAGAATAAAAAGATTCACTAATATTTGTTCGTAATTTAATGAAATGATCAAAAAAATTTTATTTACAATTCCATCACAAATTGTGTTAGTCTTGCGGACACGCATACATACAGCAATTTTCGTGCTACATGCTTATCTCTATGATATTTCACGATGACACATACTCATCGAGTGAAATCATCATTAGAAAAAAAACCAATCAAAAAAATTACCCGATAATTATCAATTATCTAGATAATTACTACTATCATCGCTGTTTTCTCCAGTGCGACCAATATACGTGTTATATACGGAGAAATAAAAAGTCGATTTGTGTAGCAGAACAGTTTCCTTTCTCTCTGTTCCATCGAATCGGAATCTTCAACGAGATCAACAATATTTGATATCTGATACAATGATCGCAAATAACGGCTTTTACCTTTACATGATCTTCGTGTAGATCAATTGCGACATATACATAACGCAGGAAGAAAGCAGCAACGGATGACTGAAGTATGTTGATGCAGCCATGATTTATCGACTTGCTTCCATCGTTGCGAACACTTTGGAATCGAATTGCGCATGATGCATTTCAGGTGTACGACGTAGACCAATTTTCTCGATTCTTGTTTCATACGCACGCCATATGCACGTACATACATCGTCAAACCGAAATTTCTTTTAGCTTTTCTTTTTTTTGTGACTAATGCCGACGGAGTCATTCAATATTTTTCCTTTGTTGTACAATAATAAACGGAATCTGACTACATGAGGGAAAAACAATGTATCTATCTGGTGTGTTCGGCGGGAGGAAATCTAGAGGCACCTTTATATTAATTGACCAGGAGTGCTCGCTGGTGAAAGAGAGACAGAGACACGGGTATACTATGTCACGGTCGTGCCAAACCAATTATATATCGATGCGGCTGCAGATTTGGATTGTTTGAACAAAAGGCTGGCGAATACAGTCGTCACTATTACACCTAGCTGGCTGATATAAGATTCGAAGTTTGACTTGCGTAATTTTCATGGTGTTCAAGCTGGACGGAAGTCGCGACAACTTGCATCCACAAACGACCCCCCATCCTCGAGTTTCCTTCGCAGTTTTGAAAACTTTTGTTACATTTGGCAATATTTCTCGATATAATAATTCTAAATGTGCGAGATATTGCAAGTACGCTTTTTAATGCTTCGGCATGTGTCGAAGCAAAATTAAAAAGCATACAA
Organism: Vollenhovia emeryi; assembly: GCF_000949405.1. Taxonomy (NCBI): domain Eukaryota; kingdom Metazoa; phylum Arthropoda; class Insecta; order Hymenoptera; family Formicidae; genus Vollenhovia; species Vollenhovia emeryi. Next base: position 3,897,712 of record NW_011967240.1, on the reverse strand, counting down.
ATCTTTCTAAAGCCCTATATAGCAATTAAGCTACTTCACTATAGTTGTAACACTATTCAAGTGTTGACAACAAATAAGACAGTCAAATTTTGCGTAATTCTGTATCGGTACAAAATACTTCAATTACTTACCGTGTGTACATTATTAAATATTATTCTTTTTAGATTGTATTACTAAATATCGCAATGCTACTTTTCAACATTAAGTGATAAAAAAAGACGTGCTAAGTACGACACAATTATTCATCAGTACGTGTCAAGTTTATCGAAAAATAATGTTCAAATTTTGTTATTCTTATTGCACTATTGTTTCCGTTGCTTTATTTGGTCGACATTTGCCTAAAGGATATTGTGACAAGACGTAATAATTAGATAGACATCGTTTTTAGCATATAGATAAGAATTTGGATACAACGTTAATGCAAATCTACTATTTACCTGCACATTGCATCAATATTGCCTGTAATTTCGAATACATGTATTCGAATTCTACCCTTGCAACGCTCTTTGCTAGCTTCCTGCTACAGTGTTTAATTAAAATATACCTAAGAAATATGCTATTAAGTGATATCGCAATCAGATTATACGTGATACATCCATCTCCTCCGTGTGTTGATCTATTCCACGTAATCTTATTAAAACACTCGATGGCGCTACGCTGAGTTGGCTTTTCATTTTCGTCGCAAGCACTTCTAATTACTTCGAAATACTCCTCAAAGCTCTGGTGGGAATCGAATGATTTTTGGAGTATACTATGCGAAGTGTGCTAATAATGTTTCTCCTCGTCCTGAGGAAGATGCCGCTATCGATAATGGGATAAGCGTTAATGCGGAACTAGTGTTACATATTCGATGTGATCGATTCGTTTAATCCGCGAAGGATTTACTTAGAGCGCTTCGATCAAGCACAGCACAATCGTTGATTTCTTTTTTTCTCGATCTCGACGAAAGGACTCAGCAGTTCGTGGCAGATGTGTGGAAGCCGAAGAGATGGAACGGCGTCGTCATGCTCGTCGAAGAAACAGACACGTGTCTGGCACTTCGTGTGCCTTAAAGCAACAGGAAAATGATTTGCCGGTCATTTAATCCAAAAAGATTCTCGACCACCTCTTTCTCTGCGATTCCGAATTTATTCCGGAAAAAAAAATCTCTATGCGTGGACCAGCCGTAAAAGCTCTTGTGGATGAGTTATACAGCGTTTCGAATTTTGTGATGACGATTTTGGTTGTTCGTTTTAAATTTATTCTAACGTGAAAATATATTTGTCATTTTGTCGCAGTTCCAGTTTTTATTGTAATGAATCCGTTCATCTTAGAACATTGGTTTTTTTAATGATTGAGTCGTGGCTAATAATCACAGCCTTGCAACGATGGAACGAGTAACATGTCGATTGCAAATCTGGTCATCAGGGAGTCAAGAGTCTGCCGATCGCTACCTGCGTGGCGTGAAAATTACCAGTTACGGCGACTGCCATAATTACATGCCCAAAATGCGACGACCTCTGAATAATATGCGCAGAGTAAAACTGGAAAATACTCAATGAATCGTTACTCTCTCCCCCCCCCCTTCCCTATTATACTGTCTGTAAATGACAAGTTTGTTTCCTTCTCAATTAATCCGCTAGTTCGAATATTTAAAGACTCAATTGTTAATTGTGAATAAGTGTTATTATTATGAGTAAAAAGAAACTTTTCCTCGTTCAATCTTTAATTTAAAGATCGAACTGTATTTTGCCGAAAAGTTAGTACTTGCGTTTACTCACAAGCGCGCACTACTTTCTCCGCACTTCTGACTCGTGCTCACTCCACTGCTTAAAAGACTAGTAATGATATACATAATAATAATATATTTATAATGAACGCAAGTTATTTCTCCGCATTTAATTCAAATTAATTTACAACACATCGACATCGCAAAACGATCGATATATTTTATTATTTACTTTCCCGCTTCTATACTCCACCATTTAAAGCACTTGGATTCAAAGTTTTACTCCGAAACCCACCTTACATACTTGCATATAAAAATTGTTATTTTCTTTTTTAATTCATCCAAATAATTTTTCACTTAAAGAGCTCGAAAAGTAAGCCATAAATAAAAGTGGACACATGACACAAGATACTTGTAAAGTAATCTTGTTCTCGACGAATGTGTGTGTGTATCTTACATTTACTGGATGTGAAACTTTGTATACTGCAAGTTTGCAGTCCATTTTGCCAGAGATATGTTTGAAGCTTTTTTCGAGGGTGTCTAAGAATTTGTGTAAAAGAATTTACTATTGGTAAAAAAAAGGGAGAAACCAAACACAATGATTGGATTGTTGATGTACGACCGTAACATGCGTGGGTGGTCTGTATGTCTTGGAACGCTCCTCTGCCAAAACTTTGGTGCCAGTGGAATTCGCTGTAATAATAAAGCCATCTCGGGTACACGTGTGTCGGGTATACGTGAGTTTTTAGATGTTTTATTTTTCAAAAAAAAAATGAACACTCGAAGCTGTAGATGCGAAGATAAAAACGCTATACAAAACTTTCGAATAATACTTTTTGTGCATTAACTGTCGCTTTGTTATTTTATTTTAATATAATTTTTATTTTACGATGAGACGGATATTTGTTTTTATTTTATTTGTTAATAATTTTTAAATGTTAATAATTGTTAATTAATTAATTATTAATGTGTCCTATAATGAATTGTTATAATTATCGCTCGATTACATTTAGAATATAAGATTCACTTTGACAATCGCCTTTTTCGAGAGAGTTTCCCCTTTCGAGATAAACGTAAATTAATTTAGACGATTTTTCATCGAGATTGTAAAATCAACATTTTGTAATAATTACAATAAGTAATTTAAACGTATATTTCACATACAATAAAAATGTTTAAAACGCACCTTTTTCGTGGAAATACCAGACGAACACTTTGTATGCACATACTCGATCGCGCATTCTTGCGTGGCCTTTTGCAATTCAGCACACATCGTTAAATATAAATAACAAATAAAAAGATTGCGATAGAGTGTTTGCAATAATATATCGCTTCCCTTTGTGCAAGAGAAAAAGCTACGAGTAGCTTGAATACCAAAAATCATCGACATATATGTTACTCAATTAAGAAGGCGCTTCGTCATACGCTATCCCATTCGTACAATCACATTCGCTTCAATCGCTCCACTGTGGAGAGAAAGTTTACTCGCTACCTTGAAGTAACAACAATAAATTGCGCGTAAACATGAAAATATACAAGCTGTTACAAATGTGACGAGAATTGATTCCTTACGGGATCTAAGTGTCCATTCTAGATAAAAATAGTACGAGGAAAAAGATAAATATATTTTACATACCTTAATTTCTTTAATATAATTACAATTACCTAACGATCAAATAATACGAATAGTTTCGAATAAAAAATAAATCGAGTGAAACAAAAATCATGTATTATCACTGTGCACTTGTCTAAATGAGCGTCCAGATCACAAATCTAAGCATATCGACTAAATTGAAACTTATTAGTTGTTTATTCTTTTGATTATTCTCAGCTTAACTTATCAAAACAATGATTAGTAAGAAATAAGATAAATAGTTGGACAGCGTGCTCAGACAGCAACATTTGAACTGGAATAATTTATGTTCATTGTTCGTGAATTTTAATCTGTTAGAAAAGTAACCAGTTTTCGTAGTTTTCATTCGAAATATCTAATGGGAGTAAAAACAAAGTAAAAGCACCGTTCTCAGAGAGAAAGAAAACAATCAATCTCGTTGAACGAGGGATGCGCTCGGGGAGCTCACTGTCAGCGCTATTTAGCGCTGAAAGCGTCATTCTATCTTCGTTGCCCATTATGCGTCGAAGAAAGATAGACGACAGATTTTCAGCGCTAATAGCGCGTTCCGCAAACGTACCCGAGGCAGATGTAAAAACGAGAGAAACGAAAGGCGACCGAGTAGTAAAAAGAATTTTTAAAAATCTATCGTAATGAGTATATGCAGTGTCTCTAAACTGGCGATAAATATTTTAATGACAAAATGTCCGGGCTATAACAGCTTCCAAATGGGAAGTATTTCAAGATCGCGAGTGACAGAGCTAGAATTTTGCGCACTCAGAGGTGACAAAAGATTGGTCGATAAATGACATGTTTACATTCCAACTTGGGATTGTCAAAGGCACTCATTGTCAGCTCATGAAAGCACACCTATATCACTCATTTTGTCATGCCAGAAAACGCGAAATTCCTAGCCCTGTCATTCGTGAGCTCTATAAATATTTCCAATTTGAAAACTATTATATTCTTGGCATTTTTGTATTAGAATTACTAACATTAAATAATTGCATATAATAATAAAAAATTAAAATAAACGATATCACTAATATGTAAAGCATGTAAATAACAATCTCGTGTAACAAATAACTCTATTAATACGTTAACTTTATTAAACGCTATGCAAAGGAGGGGGCAGGGATGTTGTAATGCGGTGTGAAAATAAATAAAGACATACTTCTGAAAAGAATACATTTTCCTCTTTTTTTTATATAAACGCAAATGTTTGCCAAACGTCTCAACAATGAATCGATTCGCTAAACGACTTGGCGATCGCGACACAGATCTGCCGAAGATGTCTCTTCTCTCCGTCGCTTAATTTCGTCACCTCTCGGTTCGGTTGCAGATACAAGCGTGAAACAACTTTTCGAAAATGAGCGTCATAATCAGGCTGCAAAATCTGGCGTGGTCCGCCAATGCGTTGGACATACGTCAATTTTTCAGAGGCCTGAGCATCCCGGAGGGAGGAGTCCATATTGTCGGCGGCGAATTGGGAGATGCGTTTATCGCATTCAGGTAATTACTGCTACATGAATTCCCGTTGCTCTGAGAAAAAAATTGAATGTGTCAGCATAATGAATATATTTGCGTCTTATTTCTCTGCGTTGTTTACTCAACAACGTATGTACACTGAGAATCGAAAAACAGTAATAGTCCTGAATTTTTGCTCATTTTCAACTTTTAATCTTAATACGCAAATGAGTGATGTGCAATTCCGTAACCATTACTGTTGACCACCAGCATTAAAATAATATGTAAATAATACTTATGTAGCCTAACAGTAGGGCAGAAAACATATATAAATAGTTAGCTCAGCGTTAGCGTACTAGGCTAGTAATCGGAAATCTTAGGTTCGAATCCCACATATAAAAAAATTAGAAAAAAGAACTAGTGGAAAAGTTTTTTTTATTTTCAATAAAATCTTGTACCAAAACCATTACTGGTTTTTATCGTAATGATTGTGGAAATACAGTACTGATTCAATACTGGATTAGTAAGTAACATTCAATCAGTTGATCTACAATATTCATTACTGTAGAATCCGTAATAGTTATTGTAAAATCCGTACTGATTACTGGGAGAATGCTTACTGTAGTGGTACGTAATGGTTACTGTAAGAAAGACTAAAAGTTAAAAACGAGGAAAAATGTTATAACCATCACTGTTTTTCAGCTCTCAGTGTACGCATATCTGAACGTAACACCTTAGGCACTTTATGCGATTATTAAATTGCTTTTTCTGGAGCATAGGTACATAAAATCACAAATCTACAGTCGTAAATTTTTCGAATGGAATTTTACATATGTGATATATTATTTTATATCATTCACATGTATAGCTATTCGTTATTTGTTTTTCATATTAACAATTTATTAATTATTTCTAATAGAAGATAGTGAGTTTTGTTACATAATTGTATTGTGTAAATTTAGTCAGGGTGGATTATTATTACGTAATTGAAAACAAGTTGCCGATGTAAATATATAAAGTAGAAAATAAATCTCTTATCAGTTTTTTTTATTAGTCACATTAATAATAATTATCTTTCTTATTTTCGAGCGTTCTTGTCGCGTGCTAAAAATTGACAAAAAATAATGTCCACGTGTAACACAATATCTGCTCAATGTGAGACAGGTTAATAATTTCTTTTTGTGTACAATTCTAATATAGTAGAAGGAAAAATTAAGACACTAGAATTGTTTTCTTACAAAAGAAAAAATAGCTACGATTCCTAGCGAATCGATGAAAGAAATGGCGATATCGGACAAATCTCGCAGATATATCGTTTCGCTATTGCAGTACCGACGAAGATGCTCGCCAAGCAATGATGCACGATGGCGGCAAGATCAAGGAGATGAAGATCAAGTTGCTATTGAGCTCACGCACCGAGATGCAAAAGGTAATCGAGGCCGCTCGGCAGCAGACTTTGAGCTTGCAATGCATCATGCAAACCGCGCCGGTGGCGGTACCGCCTGTGGTTCCTGGCAAGCAGCCCGGTTCGCCGACAGATAAGAGAGACAAGGATAACGACAGCGAGTCCAGCAAGGAGCGGAAGGATAGGCGCGATCGATCGAGATCGCGGGACCGTTCGCGGTCGCGCGACCGCGATCGTGACCGAGATCGCCGCGATCGGGATCGCGGGAGAGACCGGCGCCGACGGGATCGCAGTCGATCGCGAGACCGTGAACGCGATAGGCGAGATCGGCGTCGTCGCCGGGACCGGTCCAGGTCGCGCGATCGCACCAGATCGCGCGATCGCGATTCCAAGCGGAACGCCACGAACGACAGGCGCAAGGATACTAACGAGGATGACAACAGCGAGGTCGTGTGCGTCGGTCAGTTTCACAAGGACAAGGCGTCTGCGGCTACGTCGAAGAAACCGCTTGAGAACGGCATATGGGAGGTTCCGCCGCAGACGCAGATGCAGGCCGCTCTGTTGGCGCCGAGCATGTTGGGGGCCGGCGTCGCAGCTCTGTCCCAGGACTCGGAGACTCAGCGTTCAGCCATGGCCGGCTTTGGCACCCCTGTTATGGCCCAGCAACCGATGCTGCAATCCGGACAGTTCTCCCTAAACGGTCTTAATGGCGTCGGCAATCTCATGCAACCGCACATGCAGACAATCGGGCACACGGTGGGCATGACGTCGTTGTCGCAGAATCTCAACACCGCCGCCGGTCTACCTAGTTTGAGCGGTCTCGGAACTCGTCCCAAGGAACCCTGGGGTCAAAGCGAGCAGGGAAGAATAGAGCAGACTGGGCGATTCTCCGGCCGATCGAATCAATTCAGTAATCAGGATTACGGGTCCGCGGGCAATTACCGCGGCACCAGGCCGAACAATCCCTTCCTGAACAAGGTGCAAGAGCTCGAGGGCCGTCGTAATCCACACGCGTTCCAGGCTGGCAGCTCCAACTTCAGCAGCTACGACAACGATCGGCCAACGTCCGGCAGAAAGTCCGGCAACTCGAGATTCTCCAACGAGAATAAGAACGGCAGCGGTGGTGGTGGAGGTCATTGCGTGGAAGTGCGCAACATGCCGTTGAACGCGACATACGCGGATCTACGCCACGCGTTCCATGGCATCTACATCAGGAAGGACGGCATGAAGATAATCAACGATAACCACGGTAATCGCGTAGGCATCGCGTATATCAAGTTCGGCAAGGCCGACGGTAAGGAACTCGCGCTGAGCACAACGAGATACGTGCGAGGTTCCGAGGTAGAGGTGCTCGATTTGGACGAGAGTATCTTCGAAAAAGCTGTGAATTCTTACTCGCCCGAAGGCAGGGAGGATGGCACCGACGGCGACATCAGGAACTCTATGTGCATCCTGCTGACCGATTTGCCGTCCTTCACCAAGGAGATGGACATAGCCAAATTGTTTCACGACTGGAAGATCAACGATCTCTTCATTACCAATAGCAAGGAGAACGGTACCACTCAGTATATGGCTTACGTGCAATTCGCGCGACTGGAGGACGCCAAGTCGTCGTTGAGCACACCTCTCAAGATCGGTAGCAAGCAAGTGACCGCGACGGCGATCAGCGAGGATAAGTTCGCGCAGGCGAAGCGCGAGCACGAGCAAACGAGCATGAATCAGACGGATTGTATTCTCATGCGTGGCTTGCCGTTCCAAACGATCGACCGCGACATCTTCGACTTCTTCTCGGACATCGGCATCGTGCCGCTCTGCATTCACATGATGCTCAATCAGCAGGGCAAACCGGCCGGCGAATGCTTCTGCGAGTTTGAATCGGCCGACAAGGCGGAACGCGCGATCGCTAAGAACGGTTTGCCACTTGGCAAAAATATACCCACTATCGAGTTGGTGCCGCGCGTCAAGATGCTCGAGACCCTCGGCATGATGGAGGCGCAACAGCAAACGCAGCAGCAACACTTCCCGATGCAGGAACAGCACCAGAGACCGCCGCGCTTCTCCGGCCCGATGGGCCATATGCTGCGCTTCGGCAACACCGGCTTCGGGCCCCGTTGCCCGCCCGGCGGCCTAATGGGAATGCCGCGTCACATGATGAACCGCCATCCACCGTCCATGGACTACGTCGAGGGTTTCGGTAAGCCCGGCTGCGTCTTATCGCTCGAGAACGTGCCGTTCAAGGCGGACATCAACGAGATTATCGACTTCTTCGGTGATTTTGACGTGAAACGGGAAAACGTGATTCGCCGCTACAACGAGAGGGGCATGCCGACGGGGGATGCGCGCGTGGCCTTCTCGTCGCCCAGCGAGGCACAGCGAGCGCTCAAGGAACTTAAGCACTGCAAGATGCGAGAGCGCACCATATACATGAAAGTGGCGTGAGACCTATCATTCCGCCGCGAAGAGGCTGATGACAATGCATGAACGGATCACCGTCACCGCAGTGACGATATCCGACCGGATCGGACGAAGCTCTTTGTGTGCAGAACAAACGCAATATTCAATAAGATGTAATCTAAGAATTAACATAAGAGTCGGTTTTATATGAAAAAATCCTTGCCAACGAGTGCTCGCAATGGGGATAGGAAATGTACTTTCGGAGATGTACAATAGAATGTCATCTTCGCGTGTGAAAGACTGTACTTCCTTGTTACATTCGCGCCGATCTACATGTACATAGAACGCGTTAACTTTTAAAGGACAATCTTCTTCGTTGACTTCATCTATGCACATCACAATATACCATACCGCCCAAATTCTTTTGTCTATCGTAATTCAAGGCATTTAACCGGTTACTTACTACTGCATTAAGGACTCGCGTACGTCATCGAACACGATCGTAAACGCGTTTAGGATAAAAAATGTGTTCGCTGTTGACACACTTTTCGAAGTACAACTCGACCATACGATTACCAGGGGATATGAACGAATGTACATTATACATGTAAAAATAAAACTATCATTTTATTTTTAATACCATTGTAATACCAAATAACTTTTAAGTTATAGAAACGAAAGAAGCAGAGTACAAAGTTAGAGATTCGAATGATTACGTTTACTTTACATTCGCTGACATGGGCTGAATTTGTTAGAGGAATCCGAAGGTTCATCCGCGGTTCGGATGTGATGTAGGGGGCAATTATGAAAACCAAGTACATGTTGCATATATTATATAATGTATGTACATTAAAATCTTACATATATGTATATGTAAGGTATGTTATTACATATCTTGCGTAATGTATATATTCATGATAATTCATGTGTATATTGCGTACGTTAAATGTATATAAATGTAGAGATCATGCACCATAATCTTATGCGCAATCGTACATACATTTATCGCGACTGGATTTGTGTAAAATAACGAACAATATCAACAGTACATTTATAGACGCGCATCATCGCACATTGTCACAAACTTGTGTTGTAACGTACACTTGAAGACTTCAATAAATTTTTACTCAAATCTAACTCGCCTTCATCTGATGACGTCGCATTAATGATGCAAAAGTCCTATTTCATTTTGACGATATCCACAAGAATTTTCGAGGCACATACAAGTAGAAAAATCAGTTTGATTCATTTATTTATACAAATTATCGTCATTTGTCCCGGTACCGACACAGTTTTTATTCGAAAAACAATTTTTTGGAACTCTTATCGAGAACAATTTTATTTGGAAAATTATCTCAATAATTATTACATCTACCGTTATATACGTATATACTACTTTGTTGATTGCAAAAATAGTGATAATTGTTATTTAATTATTCGTTGAGCATTTAATAAATAGAAATAAATTGCTCATACGAGGAATTGTTTTTCCTTCGTTTCCTGATTTTAGAAAGAAGTTCTCGTAAATGCCATTAAACTTCAAAGTTCACGTGCGTGCAGAAAATTGCGTCGTCAATTTCTCGAAAAATACGTATACGTGGCATGAATTTTTCTTGTCGATTTAATTTAACCGGCTCTAACTCAAATGTATGTCTTTAGCGTTCAATCGGCCGCAGCGTAGCTGTAATGCCGATGGCAAATTTCCTGTTACTGGTACCACCGTAGCCACTGTACCACCGTAAGGGACGGCTCCGTGACGAAAGCCGTGCTGCAGCAAATCGACGCTGCCTAAATATTGAGTCACGGGCTATTTCTGTAGCCGCGCCTCGGCTATAAGCCCGTGACATCGAGCGGCAATGGCGCATTTCAAATTATTGTAGCCTTACTCGGATGCGATTCTTCTGCGTATATATATAGAGTAATAAGCATAAAATATTTAAATTGACAGCAAATTATTCATATCTAACTTAGGCTCGGACGAAGTCCGTCGTAACGTGATAGTCTATGAACTCTCTTTAGTTTTCATCTGTTATTACATTCGTTTGACAAGAACGCAAGGGATTTACCTGATCGACAAAAAATTTGCAAAGTTAGAAAATTAAAATCTTTTCGGATAAATGTACTTGTAATTAGGTTGAAATTACAAGAGTAACAGGGATTCGTGCAGACTAGAGATTTCTCTGTTTAAGTTCAGATGTTAAATTTAAAAAAAATATCGATTATATGTGTAAAATTATTTCTCATCGTAATATTTCACGATAAATAGTCAAATGTATTTACGACAAGAATTTCTTTCCTTAATAAGCTATTTACATACGTTATACATCTCGTATATTTTATAATTTTGTGCAAAGGATATAGAAGTCAAATAATTTGATTTAGTTTCTTTGCCTATTTTGGTTTTCGAAAAATTTCTACATACATACAATTAATCATACTCAATACGCGTAATATGCACATTTAGCACAAAGAAACATTAGGTACCTTGTTTGCCTCGACCTCCGACAAATTGTAGGCATGTCTGTTCCTAATGCAGAGTGATTTGCTCGATTCCATTCAGATTTTCATCGTAAAATACGTTGCATACCTACAGGTAGATTGCGATTAACCTTGCTCTATTTAGATACAGGAAGCTCGGACTTCACCTATATCCGAAACACATTTGGCACACAAAACGTTCCGTGACGGGAGGTATGGCATTCAACATTTTTCATCTCAAATTTTCTATAAAAAAAAGTTGATACAACACGTTTACTTCACTCTCGTAATTTGGAGTCAATTATTATATTACATGTAATATAATAATTGACTCCTTTCAAAATTACGAGAGTGCTCCTTATATAATTATATATAATTAAATAATTTATCGCATTGCCTAACTCGCTGGTTACTACTGTAGAGCTGAGACACCCGGAATACCTTTGTCTGCTTTTATCTCGGGCAAATATTTTTTTCAATCAAGACACCTTAGTGCTTAAGCGAATTACAAATTTTATTTTGAAACCAAATAAATACAGACTTAAAGCGAAGGAGAATTTCTATTGTAATCTGAAAGATTCTGCTCGGGTCTCTCGGATCGGATGGTAGTAACCTAAGGTTAAAAGCTCGTTTACACTCTCCGAATGATGCTTATATATTACGGTTATATAACAATAATTGCTTCCTACGTGGTTGGGAGTTAACCACGCGAGATCAATTCTGCAATCTCAGCGACAACATCGCGTTACATTGTGACGAATTACGTAACCGATATTCGATATCGCGATGCAAATTACGGTGCTGACGATATCTACGCCCCTTCGCACATCTGTAAGCCGACACGATGCAAGGACAAGCTGAAATAGAGAAGACGAGAATGAAGAGCGGGAATCTTTTCACGGGTGAACCCGTGATAAACGCATGTGTTCCGCAGCAGCCTGAAAACAGATTGCAAAAATCTCCGAAAATTGCAAAATCCCAGACAGCACACATATCTAAAAGACATCATAAAGACGTCTTTAAGACGTCTTTTAGACTTAAAGACGTCTTAAAGCTGTCTTTTAGACATGCAGGTGTGCTGTCTGGGATGCGTTGCGAATTTTGCGTATACACAGTAAAAAATAAAATGTTAATGTTAACATTTTTTTACATGTCCCAAAAAGTCCACTTTAAATCTTAAGTTAAAATAACAGTCATCGCGTGTGTTACTTTTTGACAAATTATAAATGTTAATTAATCAACACTGTACTTCGCATTTACGTTTATGTTCTTTCAATCTTAAGTGTGATGCAATAAAAACAGGAAGAATAAGTAAACTGTACAAATAGTTACAAATCAGAATAGTTGAAATAATTTTTAAGAAATGTCGATATTGCATGTTTTTGGTTGATTTTGTGAAATAGTTGTGTTAAAAGAACTCAAAATAATATTCAATTTAAATTAAATAACATACATAAAGCGTCAAGTTATTATGTTAACATAAATATAACACAGAAAAGTGTTACGAAAATAATAACATATGCGTTTTATGTTAATTTCACATTGAAGTAAAGAATCAAGTCTTGGTGACACAAGAACATTTTAACATTTGAACACACGATTTTTTACTGTGCAAACTCTAATTTCGTTTTAAACGCAGTCACACCTGTCATCTCCTTTACTCTTTACCCTTTCTCGTCACTTTGCCATTTTCTTGTAGAGACAACATCTCCTCGATGAGCAGTCTTCTTTAAAAAATTAGAAATCGCAAGAGGGCATGAGACTACTCAGGCGGACGATTGACATTGGAGTGACAACTGATTTCTCATCAGACACCGGTTGATATTCCAGACAATCTTCATCAACGCGACACAACCATTCGGGTGAGTATATCTTCAATTTTTCTTCTGGTTCTTCGGTAGATAGTCGCGTCAAAGAATAATCTATCTCCTCGAAACTTCCTTCGGCGGCTCGGTTATGACTCGTTCGGGAAATTTCATTCGCTATATCCGTATTTCATGTCAGCGCCCACTTGGGATTACGCATCTACCGTTTTAGGTAACGCGGTATTATCGTCACAAACGCATCGCGAGTATAGGCGCGATGGGCATTGCAACAAGTTTCTCTTCTGGCAAAAGAATAAAGTTTAGCCGTGATGGCTTTTACGTGTGTTAATGATGTAACCAGGTGGCACAAAAAGTATGAAAACAATGTCAGACCGTGTTCGAAGAATACAATTTGCAGATAATATTCTAGTAATCTTTAATGTAGTACCGTTCAAATATTATTTGACCATAATGTGTGTGGATTTTAATTATAGGAAGGTCTTACAGCGACAAGAGCATTAATTTGATAAACATACGGTATTCCTTTCATCTCAGGATGATAAAGGCATCGAGTAATATGGACTGTTAGATCCTTTATCGTGGTGGATGTATATGTGGAGAATGCAGTCTTCGTTACAATAAGGTCAACGAATTTTCCTCACAACTCTAACCGATGCATCTATGAGGGACGTCTGGCGCATAAAGTCTATAATCTAAAACGCGTGTGCCGTCACAATGCCAACTAGAAGCTCACGTCGATGTATGCTTCCTCGGGACAAGGGATCTTCTTTCGCAACAAGTATGCACTTTTTCCCTATAAAGTAACAAGAACCGTAAAATCGCCGGTACTGTAAAATAATTAGTATTTCAATCGATAAAAATACCTCTGTGAGTTAACCCAAGGTGAACAAAAAGTTAGAATGATGTCATATTGACCAAATTTATGTCAAATTTTGGTAAATTTGATGCCATATTGACCAAAATTTGACATAAATTTGGTCAGTATGACATCATAAATTGACGTCATCTTGACTTTTCATTTTCTTTGGGACAATTAGATCTCCATAGATAATAACATTGAATATTCAATAAAAGTATCGGATCTCTGAAGATCTGGTGATTTTAGAATTAGACATAATGAGATATTTCCATTTTTATCCCGGGCGTGGACATCATCCCAAGCAGAACAAAAAGTCAGGATGATGTCAATTTGATATCATATTGACCAAATTTATGTTAAATTTTAGTCAATTTGATGCCATATTGACCAAAATTTAACATAAATTTGGTCAATACGACATGAAATTGACATCATCCTGACTTTTTCTTCTCCTTGGGATCAGTCAGTTTGATGCTCCTAGAATGATTCTCCCTCCGTAGTTTTTCTCTGCACAGCGATCCAATATGTTAATATTCTTTCCCTTTCATTTTCTCTGTCGTTCAACATCCTTTTGTTGCGTCCATCATTCACCTGCATTGTTCTCCGCGTATACTGTATGTGTAGCTGTGTTGAATGACGTAACAACAATGACTTCTCTATCCGTAGGGACGTTCCCGTCTGTTCCTCCTTGAGAGCCCGCATTATGAATGGAAGAAGAACGCTTCTGTTTCTTTTGCTACCAAACAACATTCTCGCGGGAACAACTTTTTCCGAAACTTTTCGCCATGTACCAAACCATTTCAGACATGGTTTGAATTACATAATCTAATTTGGAGGCAAGTGACGAAGGCGAAGGGGCATGGCAACGAGGTAATTCGAGAGTGAAACTTCAATTTCAATCGATCAATAATATCAGATTCATTTCATTAAAATTAACAATATCATATCGATAATATCATGCCTAGAGAATGTATTAATAACGATACGAGCGTCAATCTCGCGGTGCTATTTATAAACTAGATCACTTCCTCACGGCACCCGCTAAACCGTCCGTTTAATTAAGTACCGTTATCTTTACACAACGGTTATGCCTGCTGGTTATGCCACGATGGTTGGTTACACGCTTCTGGTGCAATACTCTGACGCATTCATTGGAATTACGTACGCGATTCCGAAGAAAATTAACTCGCTACGCGATTAACAAGGAGAATGTAATGTTCGCGGATAGACATCTACAGCTTGTAAAAGTTTTTCTTATTTGCTTCCGTACAAACATTTTAGAGATAATAAAAAGATACATAAAAACCGATCAAAGAGAGCGAGGCTCCAAGACGCGTTAAATCGATTAATCTCCATGTATATTTTCAATTTAGTATATACAGCGGAGCATTTACTTGAGCGTGATCGCCACGAGCATTTCAGCTGCAGGGTTCTCTCGTTACAGGTTGTCGCATTATCGCGAGTTCGCTTGGGCAACTGTACGCGCATAAATGCGTAAACGTAAGCACCACCGTTCTTACCGTAGCGTAGATAAGCTAAATATAAGCAGCAATAGCAAGCCACTAACGCATCCATTCGACTAATGCTGCTTCCCACCCTTGTCTCGTTTCATCGTACTGCGAGCAACGCAGTGTCCGATATAAACAAAACGTTTACGCCCACGAGCATTACATCTACAAGCTCAATCTACTTGCTGCTCTGTGCGTGTTTCATCAGGTGTGCACTGGAAACGCGTACACGTCCACTCGTGGGTCCACTTGGTCTGCCTACTCGCCGCGGCGCGAATAAGCAGCCCAAGCGTAAGCGAGTATGAAATAACAGTCATCTTAAGATATTATCTGGATACACATTACGGCAAGCTACAGCCAAATTCGAGACACGTAGTTACCCAAGGGGAAGAAAAAGTCAGGATGATGTCAATTTGATGTCATATTGACCAAATTTATGTCAAATTGATGCCATATTGACCAAAAAAATCAAATTGACACCATCCGGACTTTTTCTTCTCCTTGGGTACAGCCAAATTCGAGACACGTAGTTACCCAAGGAGAAGAAAAAGTCAGGATGGTGTCAATTTGATGTCATATTGACCAAATTTATGTCAAATTTTGATATGGCATCAAATTGACCAAAATCAAGGAGAAGAAAAAGTCAGGATGATATCAATTTGATGTCATATTGACCAAATTTATGTCAAATTGACGCCATATTGACCAAAATTTGTTTGATGCCATATTGACAAAAAAAAATCAAATTGACATCATCCGGACTTTTTATTCTCCTTGGGTACAGCCAAATTCGAGACATGTAGTTATATAACGTTATCAAATCTAGAATTTATGTAATATCAGCAAAAGTAACAGGTACAAGAACGATCAGAAAAGAAGGGAAGTATAACAAATGCATACGGTCGTGGTCAGAAAGGTTGTCCGACGTTGTACACTTTTGCTCTAATGATGCGCCGCTGCACAAATCTGTATTTTCGACCGTAAAACGAGTGTACGTGAAAGATATCGAAATCATATTTCTATCGAGAACGGACCGACTGTTGCGGCTTCAATCTAACAATAAGCAAAACACATTGCGACATAGATAAAATGTTAATTGCTCATGGAACCTATTGTATTACAGATCGACGGCGTCAGGAAGCTGAGGCCAGGTGCATAAATAATCTCGCCATTATTAAAAGCCGAATATCGTCGAAAACGACATCTTAATGAGTAACGTGGGCGCGAGGAGGTGTACGTAGAATCGCAAGCGCGAGAGAAGATGAGTTTGAGTATTTGACTTCTGAGAGGAAGCGAGAGGAGGCTTATATAGTCGTCGCTAGTATGTGGAAATATCTTCCCATGCTCTTGGACTAGCGTCCTATCCGTTGAACGTGCCTCGCGACGGTGCTGGAGAAACGGAGGGAGGAAAGCGGCGAGGAGCGAGCCTCGCGCACGGGGAAGTCTTTTGTGCTGGCGCGCGACGCGATGGACCCTCTCTCTGGACGAGTGGTCCCGTGGTCCCGACTCCCGGCGGTCCCGACGCGAATACGAGTCGCGTAGCGCTACAGTAGTGGCTGCCGCCGCTCGGCAACCGGACGGCCAGGCGTGCGACGTGATGTGGTTACTGGAGCCCGCAGCGCGTTTCCTTCTTCCTCTCTTTTGCCCCGCGCGATCGCCTCTACTCCTCACGGAGGCTCCCGACCACGGAGGCTCCCGGACCCTGTGTCTCTCCCGCTCGGTATTGACTCTGGTCCAACCGGATTCCCATTGATCCTGCCACCGACGCGGTGAAAGTACTCGAGAAAGAGAGAGAGACCAACTCCACGTGGTGCACGGCCCCTCCGCGGCCCCGACGTAGCGGCTACCTCACCCGAATATACCTCTCGCGAGTATAGTACCCTCGGCGCCGCGACGATCGAGCGAGAGACATGAGGCGGACCGTGGACCTGCTTGTCTGGACGTTGCTGGTCCCGCCGCTCCTGTTCGCGACGGATCCCTCGCAGAAGGCCGCTGGAGCAACGGTGGAATGCCCAGAGAAATGCGTGTGCTACAACAGCACGACGCAGGTGCGATGTATGTTCCTAAAGCTGACCCAGGTACCGCGGGCGCCCGCCAATGCCACCGTTCTGTAAGTTGCCTCTTTTATTCTCCGACTCGTTATTGGTTTTCTTTCGTTCCAAGATCAATCGGCAATTGTACGCGGGATGTTGCGCACAAAGTGTTTCACAAGCTTTTCCGACGCGTGCAAAAGTCCGACGCTTTAAAATTACACGGGGAGGAAAAGCGTGCGATCGTCGTCGGTTTGATTGCCAATCGACGTAGGTGGAATTGTGGTGAATGACGAAAGGTCAAGAGAAAGTGCGTTAAAGTGCACATTCGCTTATGGGAAGGATACTAATCGAGACGTATGATCAGTTAAGAGTTAAGAAGATCACGACTCGGCGCGCTTTCTCACACGTGGAAAATGCATCTGCACTCTCGGCAGCGTTGAAAGGGAAAAATAACATCATATTTCAATGGCAGAAACTTTCCAAGGAGAACAAAAAATCAGGATGATGTCATATTGACCAAAATTATATCAAATCTTGGTCAATATGGCATCAAATTGACCAAAATTTGACATAAATTTGGTCAATATTACATCAAATTGACGTCATCCTGACTTTTTCTTCTCCTTGGGTTATTCCTCCAATGCCTCTAAGCTTGTCTCAAGAGTTCGTCGCGTTGTAAATCCATTATAATAATTAATCGAACCCCGCGTTACAATTATCCGCGACAGGTCTCGGAAGAGAAAAGAATTTCTCAACGCTGGAAATGCACTCTGACGACGAGAGAGTCTCGACCATGTTGTAATAATCTGCAAAAACCCATAAGAAGTGCGTCAATTTAAACATGGAAGTGTAAATTTAGCGAGCGAACGTATAAATTATCGATTTGAAGCAAAGTAGACGAACAAAATCAAAGGCCGCCGAACTACTTGGAACTATATATATACATATACATATAAGTTACGATGCGGCTTTAAAGTGGAGTTTCGCAGAAAGGAACGATGGAGAATGGAGCAGAGCGGTTAGGTGAACGAATTCGATGAAGCCGCGCCACGATGCCACGGACTCGTTTAAGCCGACATTCTTAATACCGCGTGGCATACACATTAATTAAATGCGTGCAAATAATTGCTTTACGAATTTTTACAAATAATTCGATTACTTATATCGAGTCGGCTCCGTCGTGGCTTCTCGCTGCCTCGAAAAGCGCGCACTTGAAGAGATTATTTAATACTTGAATTAAAAAGTCATAAACGTGATTAAAAAACGCCGCCGTATCTCCGTGTGTAGACGACCGATTATTTTATCACCTCGATTTATCTCGAATCGCACTGATACGTATTGTACCCGTAAATTTCGACGCGCTCGTTGGAGAAAATAAAAGAATAGCCTGCAATCTGTGTGAAGAGTACACGAGCGTACGATTCTTTATCATTTTTATTGTAAGTCGTTGCGCAAAATCTCGGCCGAAGACGGAACGCTGTGGCAAACATTGGCGAATCAGTTTGCGATTCTGCGAATCAGCGATAAATCTTGTTCATTCTATTTATCTTTAGTCTTCATGCACCTTCGAACATATAACGTATGTCCGTACATCGGGTATAATTATATACGTATTTGTTTCATTTGCGTACAATACAATCTATATAAATATTATCGCTACTGCGTAACAGCGTTACAACTTGTTTCCAAAAATAAAATACTCGTTTTTCGTCATGAATCGTCATTAATCATCGGGAGAGATGAAGTGCGCTATTATTACGAATTATTTTCTTGCCATTGTTTGCTATTTATCTACAAATTTTTATTTTTTACAAATCAAGCTTTAATATATTTGAAGAAAGAATTGCTCAATGAAGAGAACCACCATTTATAACCGCGACCCTATTCCGCTATTGGACGACACAAATCATTGTGTAACCTTAGAACACATTGTGGAAATGTAAACTTAGTATTGAGAATACAACTACCTTTGCTTTCTTTATCGATATGTGATATTTTCTCTGACGCAGCTTGTTAAGATAAAATAAATAAATATTCACATAAGATTTTTTCCTTCTTCTTGTTTGCATTATAAATAATTGCCTTTTTCTCATGAAGTTTTATTTGATCTCTTCTATAATTACAATCTTATTTTGTGCAAAATAGTAAATTGATTCGCTCAGAAAAAAGAACAAATCCACGATTTTTAAATAGCGACCGTCTTCGATTAATTCTCTTCGGAGTTAGAAAGTAGATGTAGCGAGATACAAGTACTTGGAATTTTGGAATACATTATACGATGCGTCGCCGAGATGCGAAGCTTGACTCTTTGATTAATTCAACAGTCCTGCTCGTGCATGCGATGGCGATGAAGTTTTATTATATAACTCATATAGAGATTCCGTACATATATTATGTATCAAACAGAGACAAGTTCTCTGCGTTAAATCCTTTCTTCTCCGCCAGTCGCGTCGTCCCACGCTCATATAAATGCGATCATAATTTACATTATTCTGTTATTTCCGTAACGATGAGCTACCCGGCGTTCTAACATATTTAGCACAATATTGTTGGCCCACGAGATTCAAAGAAACTTTATTTAAATACAAGTAACAGACGCTCTATATACATATTTGTTGAGAGATTATAAATGAACACGTTTGATCTCTTCTTTGCCAATTTTAATGTTAAAGAAACGCGTAGATAAAAGCCTACACCAAGAAGTTTACAGGCTTTTAGCCTTGCACAGCCATCATATGACGAAAGCTAACAGATTAGAATATAAAGAAATAACACAAAGTTTAATATGATATATCGTTTCTAACGACGATGAGTTGCACGCAGACGCGAACACACATTTCATTGACAATTAATTCAAAATGTAGAGCTAAAATAACTTTAATGAGATTTGAATGTTTTATTTTTATTTACTTTATCATTTATTTATCTAATATATGTTATTATAATTAGTGTGTTCAATTGAATTTTCTCGCGTTAAAATCACCATTAAAATCTCGACGCATTTGATGGATATAATTATTATTTATAACTTCCTTTAATTACAAAAGACGAGATAAATGGACGTCTGCACTTGTCGGTCGATGATCGATGAAATATCCAGGACATTGACTTGCATATCGAGTATCTTTAAGTATCCGTTTAGGGTCTCGCTGAATAAATAGGTACTTGTGCCGTGATACCGATATCCACCGAGATATCTCTCGTGCTACATGCCACGCGATAATCTTTGATTACATGTAAAATAGCGCGCCCAAAAATTATGGTCGCTGCGTAACGTAAGCCAGAAATTAGACCCCGCTCGATTAAATCACCTGCGGTCTGATACAAGACATTGCACTTCTCTGAATCCAATTAAATAACATAAACCTGCGTCAAGTGTATTTGAGATAACATTCTTTTCTCGTTGAATGTTGACAATTTTTAATATATTTAAAATTAAATAGGCCAATTAGTTTCACGAACAATGTTGGTTTTAAAAGGTTTTCAATAGTTCGCGTGCTACCATATTCGTCTTAACATTTAAAATTCCTAATAACGAACGTTTCGACATAACTTTGTCTTCTTCAGCGTGTATTTGTTTCAACTATAATAAGAAATTAAGTAATTACGTGTAAATATTTGGTATGTGCAATTATAAAATCTTCGACGTCTTGAACTGTAATGATTTCTATGTGTTAACTTGTCGCTTACTTGAAAGTCAAAAAAACAATCCCATTTTTCGTGGAGAGATCAGTTTCACTTCGTCAACTGAGGCTTTTTAATATGTAAAAATTATATTGTATTAGTTTTTTTTAAAACTGATCTATTTATTGTTCGTTTACTATGCACAAGTGATAATGTCAATTTATTAATTTAAAGTATACGATATCTGCGTGGAGCCAATTGGCTGTACGAAACGAGGCAGATTCGTTCGAGGACGTGAATTTGCATTCCACAAGAGGACAGTTTATTACGTCATCGTTATAATTATAGATATTCGTGCATCTCGATGAATCGAGCGGTGAAACCGCGGCTTCGATGAAAACCGATATTTGTGATTGAATGGAATACGGTCCAGAAGAGATCGAATCGTCTTCCCGGAATCATTCTCATATATTCGCTCTATCCGCTGCCGTTAATGCCATTAATTCGCTCGTGCGGTCTCCGTTATTAAATACGAGCGCTCCATCACGTGGCGTTAAGTCACGAATAAACCACCGATTTGTACGCATCGATGCACATTTCTATCGATGGAGAACGATCGAAATGGCCACGCGTGCGATAGTTGACGTTAGAAATAATATGACGTCATAGTGCATTTATACGTATGAAAGAGACAAAAGGGTGCAAGTTTAAAATGTTTACTTTTCAAACAAAACTTTACAAAAAGTAATTTCAAGTTATGAAAGAAATAAATATTTATTTTGTTTTGTAATTTTAAAACTTGTTTCCCTCATTACAATCCGTTTCTAAAATAATCTCAACATGTCAACATCGAGAGCTTTAAACTTGCTTTCTTCTGCTTTTCAGAAAAAGCTGTAGACGTAGGTATGTCTCGTGACTCGTTCCTCAAATTTCGTAACCGATGTCGTCGACATTAAGGCGATATTTTATCGAGGTCGCGTTTTAAAGTATTTAACTGCCATGAAATGTAAAATTAAATTGTGCAAAGTAATGTAAGGTCACAGTGAAGAAACTGGAGCTGATTATTAAAATGGCCTTTCTTTCATAATAAATGGGACTGTAACTTTTTTTCATTGACTAATTGCCACCGCAATTTATTGATATCTTGCGCGTGGATGAGAGTCTAAAAATGGTGTATGAAAATAACAATTATATTGTAGAAAAACATAAAAGGCCTCGGCATTGTGCAAAGAACTGTCGCCAGTTACGAGTCGGGCTTTTTCTACTTTTCTCTCAGCAGGCAGTACTCGCGCCGCGACGCGACGACGGCGCGACGATTCGTTGGTACGATAAGAAGAAGGTTGAAATACCGTCGGGTCGAGCGCGAGAACTCGAGTCAGTAATTTAGAAAGGAAGTAATGTGCAACGAGTCGAGTAAAATTGTTAATTAAGGGGGCTTTGCGGCTGATAACCAGTAGAATATCTTTGTCATGCCGCGCCGAGTCGTCGTAATAATTATGCGATTGTGCAGCGCGCTTTATACAAATTGGATGAATTTCTCAACGATTAAACCATGCAGCTGAATATTCAATTACGAGGCACGGCACTCTGATTACCTTCTCGACATTTTACCGCACGGATCGTTAGTAAGACATACTTATTTGTGCACAATGTAATCATAGTTTTGCCAACAGGCAGATCCGCGCGCTCAGGACTCGAGTCAAATTTTCGCAAATCTAACTTACTAATCAATATCTATTTGTCATTCGTTATTATTCGTCATTATTCGTCTATCAAAGGGACAACGCTCTATGATTTACTTTGTCTTATATCCCGACGAATACCTCGTTCGCTCATTTCACTAAACACGTGGGCGGACAGATTTATAGTTACGGTATTTCCACCCACACGTGAAATTCCGTTGGATATATTCGTCTCGCATTTAGCGCAAAATGTGATCATCAAAACGCGATCTGATCCTGACGGTCCGATTCTAGATCTAACAAATTGCACGCGCCAATACGTATCGATAATCTGTCAAATCTCTGAAGAGATAAAAAACTTCGGCAAAATATATGGCTCCGAGTCCGCGAGTTCTCCAGGAAGAGTAGAACCTCGTCGACTATCGTTTCTCCTCTCTATCTGACGCTCATCCCGAGAAATTGTCGAAATTCTTTCAGAGATCTCCGATTTAACAACATCGCGGAAGTGCGCGCGGGGTCGTTCGCCGGACTGAAGAAGCTGCACAGCCTGCTGCTGAACGACAATCACATCCGACGGCTGCCGGTGGGCGCGTTCGAGGGCGCACCGAATCTACGGATACTCTACTTGTACAAAAATCGCATAGAGCACATCGCGCCGGGCGCGTTCGCGGGGCTGCCGCGACTCGAGCAGCTGTACCTGCATCACAACCACCTGCGGGAGATCCAACCGGGCACGTTCAACAATCTGCCGACGCTGGAGCGCCTGTTCTTGCACAGCAACAAGCTCCATCGGCTACCGGCGGACGCGTTCGTCAACGTCGGCCCGATGACGCGGCTGCGTCTCGACAGCAACGCGCTCATCTGCGACTGCAACCTGGTCTGGCTGGTGGAACGCCTGCGGGACAAGCCTACGGAGATGGCCGCGATCTGCCAATCCCCGCACAACATGAAGGGTCGCTCCTTAACAACGATGTTGCCCGAGGACTTTCATTGCAGTTGAGTAGAACCACCTCGGCACCTCTCTCTAGCTCTCTGACGTCAGCTACGCGCATTTTAGCCCTTCGAGACCCTGAAATTTTTGGAAAACAACACTGAGCAAATACTCTCCATCGTTACACGCGTTCCCTATTACACATAGGATTCCGGCTGATAGTCGCTGATGTAGGATCAACTCGATGTCCGTTTACGTCGTCGTGGTCGTTGACACCGCGGTCATCGCGCTGCTACATCTCGCGTGACGATTACCTCTCGCGAGGATGTATCGCGTGATGATCCTTCCGGAAGATTATTAAATCAAAATTTCCAAGTCAATTGACCGCCGTTATTATAGCTAATTCTCGCGGTGACGGAGCAACTTGGAAGTCAATTTGTAGAGGATTATCCGGTAAATACAATCGCGCTTCTCTCTTCCTGTATTCTCACCTTAATGCACGAGAACTCGCAGTGGACAGAATCGCTAAAAGCAGATAAAGCAAATATGTAAAATGGAGGCGAGAATCTGACGTTTCGTCATCTAATATGTTTCTTCTCACAGTCGGTCGTAACAAAAGTTGCTTCCTTTCGTAGCAAAGCCGCGCATCATAGAAGGCCCGGAAGACACCGTAGTACGATTTGGTGACACGATGACGTTGAGATGTCGAGTAACGGGTGATCCGGCGCCGAAGATCAAATGGATGAAAAACAGGCGGAGATACTCGTGGGAGGCGGACGATGATAACGAGAAGTACGTGATCCACGAGGACGGCGAGAAATATGTAATCCGCGAGGACGGCACCTTGGTGGTCTCCGGCACGACCGAGCAGGACAGCGGGATGTACGAGTGCGTAGCCAGCAGCGACATGGGCTCGATAAAATCCAGGAAAGCCAGGACGGTGATTACGGCGGCGTCTCGGTTGATACTCGCCGAGAGACCGGAGTCGCAGAACGTGAGCGCCGGCACCGACGTGACCTTCTCCTGTCGAGCGCTAGGCAGTCCCAGGCCCGATATTCGCTGGTCCCGAGACGGCCGACCGGTCTCCTTCGGCGACAGAGTCTCGCTCGAGAACGACGGCACCTCGCTGCGCATCCTCGCGGTTAAGAAAACCGACGCGGGCCAGTACGAGTGTTATCTCAGGAGTATCGATCACATGGTCCACCTCCTCGCGGACTTGAACGTCGTTGACTTCACCGCGCCCCAGCTCATCTTCAAACCGCAAGACATGGAGGTGGAACTGGACGCCACCGTTGAGGTACCTTGCCGGGCCGACGGCAGCCCGAAGCCGGTGATGCAATGGAAGAAGGACGGTAGCGCGCTCGAAGGCAACCGGGTCAAGATTATGCGTGGGGGCAGTCTTGTTATATTCAACGTGATTCCGCAGGACTCTGGCAGGTATGTCCTATCTCACGGTTCAAGTAACACCCGCTGCTCACTGATCAATGCCCGTCATCAGACTTCGTTTAGCACGAGGAAGCATTTCTCTCAGAGTTACCTACGTACGAAAATATTAAAGGATCGCGTTTCTTTTACAGATACGAGTGCTCGGCTATAAACGACTACGGCCGCGCAACCGCCGGTGCCTTTGTGCGCGTTCGGCAGCCCAGCGCAACGGATGCGCTCGTCGTACGAGCCTTCCAAAGTGCCACCGAGGAGATCGACCGTGCCATTAATAAAACGCTGTCCTCTCTCTTCAGTCCCGACGGCTCCAAACACGTTAATCCATTCCGGCTGGCGCGGTTTCCGAACGCGGTCGGTCGCGCGGCCGCCAGGCCCGCCGAGCTCTTCGAGAGAACCCTCGTCAATATCCGACGTATGGTGGACGCCGGCAGTAAGGCAAACGTCACTGGCGAATTTCGTTACGAGGAAATCTTGACGCCCGAACAGGTAAAGATCGATACGCCCGGGGGGAGAAAAACAAAACAAAAAGAAAACAGGCAAAATTAGATTCTAATACGCGCGTCCCGTTTCAGGTGAAGGAAATTGAGCGATTGTCCGGGTGCACCGGTCACAGGCGTCGACAGAATTGCACCAACAGGTGCTTCCACCACAAATACCGGAGCGTGGACGGCAGCTGCAACAATCTGCGCCATCCTACTTGGGGCTCGTCCTACACGGGATTCCGAAGGATACTGCAACCCATCTACGAAAACGGCTTCTCGATGCCGGTCGGCTGGGAGAGAGGACGGCGGTACTACGGTTATCCGAAGCCCGCCGCACGCCTGGTGTCGACCACCTTGATCTCCACCCACGATATTACGTCGGACGATCAGATCACCCACAT
The DNA here is from genome assembly GCF_000949405.1 of Vollenhovia emeryi. NCBI lineage: Eukaryota > Metazoa > Arthropoda > Insecta > Hymenoptera > Formicidae > Vollenhovia > Vollenhovia emeryi. The sequence continues at coordinate 3,871,859 of NW_011967240.1, read as the reverse complement.
GGTGATGCAGTGGGGTCAGTTCCTGGACCACGATCTCGACCACGCGCTACCGTCGGTGTCGAGCGAGTCGTGGGACGGAATCGACTGCAAGAAGTCCTGCGACAACGCCGCTCCCTGCTTCCCGATGGAAGTGCCGGCGGGTGACCCGCGCGTCAGCAACAGACGGTGCATCGACTTTGTGAGAACCAGCGCCGTGTGCGGCTCCGGCGCGACCAGTATACTGTGGGGCGACGGCCTGACGCCGCGGGAACAGCTGAATCAGCTGACTAGCTACCTGGACGGCTCGCAAGTCTACGGCTACGACGACGAGCTGGCGCGGGATCTCCGCGACTTGACGACGGATCGCGGACTGCTGCGTGAAGGTCCCACGTTCCCCGGCCATAAACCCCTGCTGCCGTACGCGTCCGGCCAGTTTGTCGACTGTCGTAGGAATCCACTCGAGAGTTCGATCAACTGCTTCGTAGCCGGCGACATTCGCGCCAACGAGCAGGTCGGCCTGCTGGCCATGCATACCTTGTGGCTGCGCGAGCACAACCGCATCGCTCGCGCGCTACGCGAGATGAATCCACACTGGAACGGCGAGAAACTCTATCAGGAAGCGAGGCGTATCGTCGGCGCCGAGATGCAGCACATCACTTATCGGTACTGGCTGCCGCGGGTATTTGGAGCGGCGCTCGACGACTCGTTGCCGCCGTACCGAGGCTACGATTCCAACGTCGACGCCAGCATATCCAACGTTTTCGCCACCGCCGCTCTGCGTTTCGGTCATTCGCTCATCCAGCCGCGCCTCGAGCGCCTGAACGCCTCCTTCCGACCGATTCCTCAGGGTCCTCTCAATCTGCGAGACGCCTTTTTCGCGCCCTGGCGACTGGTGGAGGAGGGCGGCGTCGATCCTCTGGTCCGAGGTATGTACGCCACAGCGGCGAAGCTCAAGCTGCCCGAGCAGAATCTCAACGTCGAGCTCACCGAACAGCTGTTCCGTACCGCTCACGCGGTCGCGCTCGATCTAGCGGCGATGAATATCCAGCGAGGGAGAGATCACGGGATTCCCGGCTATGTGGAGTGGCGCGCTTACTGCAACATGTCCCGCGTCGAGACGTTCGAGCATTTGGCTGACGATATCAGCAGCGCACGAGTGCGACAGAAGCTGCGCGAGCTCTACGGCCACCCGGGCAATATAGACGTCTGGGTCGGCGGTATTCTCGAGGATCAATTGCCGGGGATGAAGGTCGGGCCGTTGTTCAAGTGTCTTCTCTTGGAGCAATTCCGGCGAACGCGCGACGGCGATCGCTTCTGGTATGAGAATCCGAGCGTCTTTCGCGCGGAGCAGCTCGCGCAGATCCAGCAAGTGTCGCTGGCCAGAATCCTGTGCGACAACGGCGATAATATCACTCGCGTGCAGCCCGACGTCTTTCTACTGCCCGAAGGTCGCAACGACTTTGTCAGTTGTGACGAGATCCCCTACATGGACCTGAGCGCGTGGTCCGATTGTTGCGACAATTGCGAGGACAATCGCGACAATACCATATCCCGCGCGCGCAGAGAAGCTGCCAAGTATCTTGCACCCAGCCACGACTACGTCGAGGACACGCGCTCGTTGAATCGCGACGAGAAAATTCTATATTTGCAGAGGCTGTTTGAAGAGAGTGACCGAGAGGCAAGGAGATTGCAAGAGCAGGCCAGCGATTTGGCGCGGAAAGTGAAAGAACTCGACTCACTTTTACAAGACATTAGAACACAACGATAGAAAGCCGAACATGTACAAGATTTTGATGCTTTCGCTCTCTTCCTTCCTTCCCTTTTCTATCGCAGACATTGCCGATATCCTCGATGCATTTATTGTTGTAAATAGGCGCATTTGCACAAGTAGCATCGCGCGATCGTTTCTTTTAGACTAACGCAGCTATTACCAGCGTGTACAACGCGATACAGACCGAGTTGTATACATGTATCACAGCGCAAAGCTTACGCAGCTTTTATAACAACGCACTAATGAGATCTTACTCTTTATTATGGACATTATATACATGTATCGACATTTTTTTCTCACTGACTAACTGATCGAAGGTACTTTGTGTGTTGTCCACGGGCAACAATATCCTTACCGTCGTTCTTTGTAAGCTCCACTGCGAGGAAAGCCAATGTCTTCCCGGTGCGCACAGTTTTAGCGTCGACCGTCACCGTTTCGCCAGGAAACGCAGCCTTCAAGAACCTGTGCCATTAATTATTCTGATGTACAACATAAGCAAATTTTGAATACTCTTTTTACTAATAAAAATTATCAAGTTACAGTCGTTACGTTCAATGTGTCTAGTCTCTAATCAATGTACGCCATAGATCGCGTATACATTTATCAATGTAGGAATAGACTTGAGTTAAAAACATGCAAAGCAGTGTAATGTTTCAACTGTATATAAATGATCAGAACATAATAAAGAAACTCAGTAAAAATTCAGGGACCCTTACGTCACATGCAGATCTACGGAAGCACCAGGAGGTGGATCAGTCTTGTGTGTCATCAATGCGTACGTAGATACGCAGTCTATGACGGTACTAGTAAAACCACCATGTAGAAAGCCACCTTGATTCAAGTGCTCTTCCGCCACGGTAAATTGCGCCTTGCATCTCCCGTCGTCGGCTGACAGCAATTTTACCTATTCAAAAATCCACAATATGGACTGATGGCAGAGAATGATCCGTAAACGCTTAGGGCTGGCTCAGTCGTAGACGTAGGGCAAGGCAGAGAGAAACGTAAGTCGTGAAAGGCTATTGTATACGACTTACGTTTCTCTCTGCCTTGCATCTTCCATCGTCGGCTGACAGCAATTTTACCTATTCAAAAATTCACAATATAGGCTGATGGTAGAGAATGATCCGTAAACGCTTAGGACTGGCTCAGTCGTAGACGTAGGGCAAGGCAGAGAGAAACGTAAGTTGTGAAAGGCTATTGTATACGAGACTTACGTTTCTCTCTGCCTTGCCCTACGTCTACGACTGAGACAGTCTTAAGCGTTTACGGATTGCTCTCTGCCATCAGCCGTACTCTCCCGGGATCTTTATAGACATCTAGTACAAAACGAATAGCACAAGTTAGATCTACTGACCGATAGGTTAGACCTAATTACATGCATAAAATATTGGTCGATCGAGTCAAGTTTGTCCCACTCACATTTTTCATGCACCGATCAAAGCTTTTACCATTGGCGATTCTCCCCAAAACGGTCTTTATAAGTTCCAGCTTGCTCATGGTCTGTGCTGCTTGACTTTGTCCCACGGTCACACGCAGTCACACTTTGAACCGAATAGCTATAGTCGAACAAGTTAATAGTTTTATGTAATGCACATAGTTTTCATTCATCCACGTAGTCAAACACTCGTAATAACTAATCCGCTAATGTCTAGTAGTACGGGATAAACTAAAGCCAACGGCACACGATACTATTTCTCTTACTTGATTGCTTACAAGAGCCAATAAAGATGCAGAGTTTCGATCAGGTGACTTGAGGCTAAATCCTGACTGACTATCGTAAGCAATCCAGTAGGAAAAATAGTCTCGTGTGCCGTTGGCTTGTGAAATATCACGCTGTGTTGTACATACACACAAGCCTATTGGACAAGCCATTTAAGTTGGTTCTCCCTCCTGTCCGGTCAGACGCATCGCATATCTAGATGTGATCATCTAGAATTCTAGATAGTTGTACGTCATGACTATCGAGTTCTCTATCTTTGCTTCCAAGTATCCTTTTTCCGCGTCTATGTATACATTATATATACATATATACAGTTCATTGTACACGGGTATCTAAATACATGCATCTGACGAAAAGAAAACAATTTGAATAATTTCAAGGAAGGCGTGATTAGCATACCTTTTGTAGATCAAGATTGTTCAAGATTACGTTGGGTCAGGTTGGATTTCAGATAAATTTATTCACACCCATTGTGTACATGTACAAATATCAATGAGACAAATGAAGAATGTTGCAATTGTACTTTTATAAGCATATATGAAAGATTGGAGAAAATAAAAGTTGAAGGTGGCAAAATCAGAAGAGATAGAGGATTGTTTATTTCAGAATACTTTCAGCAATAAATAACAAAATGCATGTAAAAAGTATCGATCAAGAACAATTAATAGGATTCCCCTGATCGTCCAACAAATGATTCTGTGGATCATTGAGATACTTAGGTCCATCTCCCACCTTTGTATATATCATATACTTGAGTTGTCCCGGTGGATGCGTTTGAAATTTTAACTTCTCCAAGAGACTCTGCACGAGATAACAAGGATGAATTCATAAATGCACACGTGCCTGTGATACATGGAATACGAAAAAAAATACGTACTTGTGAAGGTTTAATTCCTTCAACAGGCAGTCCTCTTCTGTATTCAATCGCAATGTTTTCAGGAGGAGGAAAAAAGTGATCCAAAACGCCCATCACCGCTGGCACGTCTTTCTTTAATAAATATAACGTAGCGTTCGGCCCAGCGTCGTAAGTATACGCGACCTAGTAACGTCACGATAAAATAAAATGTGTCTAGCCGTTTGCGTGCTGCAATTTAGAGAAAATGCGAGTAAAATATGAGAAACACTTGGTTTACCTTCACGCCATTAACTGCATCGTTATAGGAATGTACGAGATTTATGATACTGTTGGAAATATCGTTCATGTAAACACACGGAGGATACGTGTCCAGACACACAGCATGGAACTGATTGGAATCCTTCATAGTAAGTTCGGCAAAAGTTTTGAAATCCCTCTCTACGATCGCCTGTTGCATTTTATTAGTTCTTTCCGGGACTACACGCGTTATTCTATGTTGCAGGAGTTGAGACGTTTCCATGCTTCGTTTCATGCCTATTGCACTTGGAACCTTCTTTCGTTCGTCGCTAACCTGTGGATGTGTAGATTCTACAAGTTATCTTTGTTACCTGTGTTACGAAAAAACCATTTTCTTTTCTTACCACTAACACTAGAATCCTCATTTCAGGCCAATGAGATGCAGGCACAATTTGCTTTGCCAAACTGTCCGTTCCATACTTGTCTGAACCCATGTGCCATCTTACAAAACCACCCATAGTACTGCGACATGCTGATCCAGAACCGGAGCGCGCTATGACACTAATGTCTCCCTACGGGCATGTACATCTTTATATGCACAATTTTTTAATATAATTAAAAGTGTATTAAACAGAAAAAATAATTACTTCTATTTTGTAAAGCTTAGCCAGTGCCGTTGTAAGGCACGCGTATCCTGCAGCACTGGAAGCCAAGCCAGCGGCAGTTGGAAAATTATTTTTTGAACATACGTGAATCTTCCAGTCGTTTGTATGACCAGATAGTTGCGAACGTTTCCTAACTTAGGGGGGAAAAAAGAAGAGAATCTAAATTTAGGCTTTCGCGGCTGCTGTCTTCTTCAGTCGTAATGGCTTCCGCAAACATTGTAGTTTGCATCATCAGGCCTGGGAGACTCTGATACTCAGAAATTTGCGAAACGTCGATGCCACACTGCAAACAGACGCGGCAACCATCCGGAAGCCATTACGACTGACGGATCTAAATTTAATTTACAGTATACATTTTTAATAAACTTTTGTGCACCAACTTACTCTCTATCAAACAATTTTGAAGTCTTGCATTTTTTATGTCTTCCTCCCTGAAACACACGTCGATTTAGCGTACAAAATAAAAGGAGAACAATAGTGGAAATGAGACACTTTCTCAGCATACTTTCCGTTCAGCCAAATACGATCTTCTTTGAAGTCAGGACTGATCATTACAGTAGTTTTTGCGTGCAACTGTAAAGAAAAATACGAAGGCTATAATGCATTGCCAAGATTATTTCTAATGTGTATAACTCACATATCGTTAAAACTTTTTATTTACCTGGTCTGTATCTAGAGTAGCACTTATGGAATCGTTGGTTGGTAAGATTAAGGATTCATCCCTCTTTCCCCCTAAAATCGTACAAATCTAAAAAATTAATTTGTATACACTTTGAAAAACAGATTGAGAGTAAAGGGTAGTCGTGTGACCGACACTTCCACATTGTAACTGTGTTTTCCACCACTTTTTTACCGATAGTCATTTAAATTCAAATTTTGCTTCGTGGCACGAACTGCGCGAACTACGCATAACATGTGACGTTCGACGTAATCAAACGCTCAAAAAAGTACGCACGTATGCGATAGAATAAGCTATGGATTATAATAATTAGTTTGTACACTTTCATATTTTATTATTCAAAAAGCCAGTGTCGATAGTATCTCTTCGCTACATTAATCACAAATTATGAACGATGTCCTCGTTCAAAATGTCCCGAAAGCTTATTACTTCAAATTTATCAAATAATCAAGAGTCACGATTTTATACAGGATATATCTATGTAGATTGAATTTTCAAATTACAACACTTGTACATACGTATATAAAATATAGTAAAATCCTTTAAAATGAAGCTACATTTTAATTGTTCACTGAATAATAAAGCCTTGGCTGTACTTACAATATTTAATGACAGCAATATTGACTGGCGCAATGCAGGTAACGGTACTCATGATTCTCACTGTGTATTCAATCAGCTTGACGCCTCCAACTGTTACCGCCAGCTAACTGAGCCAAACTGAGCTGCCTATCAGCTGCACGAATTTATATACCCGAGAAAAGCCACGTGTTACGGCCACAGACTTAAATATGTACACCTAGACTGCTAACTCTCTAAGAAATAAATGTCAAGTAAATTGACTCGGGAGAAGAGATGCCAATCACTTTGGACGAGTCCAAAATTGTACAATTCTCTTCCAGAATTTGATATTTATCTATATATTATAATTATATCATATGGGAAATATCATCACGCTGACATAGCGAGACGTTACTGCGCAGGCGCGATAATAGTCAAAGCGCGTCAGCTCGAAAGTCACTCGGCCAGCTCGGCCTGCCTCTGTTGGGTCGTTCAAAAAGTCATTGCGCTTATTTTCGATAGATAGCTTTAGCTGTATAAATAATTTATTGACTGCATCTATAAATTCATGCGCGTCTGACACTTATAGTTTCCATCAAGAAAAAAAAATGCGCGAATCGATCAACAGCCATTCTTTCCACAATATAAAAATACAAGGTGAAACAGTTACACCTGGTATTCTTGCATCATGATTCTTTCCATGACTATATTTCCATCAAGGGTTAAAAAGCTGGGCTAGAATCGAGTCAAAATCGAGCTGGGGTGAGCGCTCTTGCGGTGGAAACACCAAAAACTCGAACCTGCTGAGCCCTTCCTTATAAAATTTTAAAATAGGGTCCAAATAAGGTTCGGTGGAAACAACAAAAGTCGAGTCAGTGATGTCAGACTGGTCGAGTTTGTAGAGAAGCTTTCTTCTCTAATGCAAACAGATAGGTGTGTCGCTAATCGTTCGTGTGAGATTTTCTTAAAGAAAATTAAGAAACAATTTTCTTTACAGACAATAGACCTTTTTGACAGTCACACATCTTCTCACTTGTATTTATATAATATAGCTGTGTAAATGAATATATTACATATTTTGTATAAAATAGATTAATTCAAGTCTCATATCTGTGCCATTATACGATATTACCAATACATCGCTGATTACTGTCGCACATGCGTGAAAAACGTGTCCAGTCTGACATCGCCGAGTTAGGTTCCTGTAGTGTTGCCAACAGGTGAAATAGTAATAAGTATTTTATAAGGGTTCATCAAGATACTTACTTTTATTTTTGACTAAGTTATAAATAAAAAAAGTAGACACACAACCTTGAACACACACAGTAAGCGTTCCTCTCGAACAAACGTGAGGAATCGGAGTAAAACTCCGAGTCATATACGTATACGTAATCTGCAATAAATATTACATCCAACGATATACTACATGTGCAGTAAAACGTAAAATTAATCTTCATAAACTATGCTGGATTAGATGGTAATCCCATGGACCATGCGTCCAGCAACTTTTTGTCCTGAGGTCCGGCGCCCAAACTGAGCATGAGTCCAGAGAGATCGCCGCGATGGCCTCGTCCACTCATCGCGTGAACAACTTTTGCAATGCTGCACAATAGTAATGGATATTAAACTATGTATGTAATGTGAGAGAGGGACCTAATACATAGACATTCTGTAAAATAAAAATGATAGTTCATACTTGGCCCATTCTTGCTGAAGGGTCGCAAAATGTGCTTTGAGAACCGAGCTCCCAAGTTTCTCATTATCAAGTGACTTTTCAATCTTTATTAACAAGGTCGGAAGTTTCACTGGTAAAGAACCAGCCCATTTGACTATGTGGGATTTTGCATTTCCAACCTTGTGTTCATCGAGTATTATGTCCAGCCTGCATACATTGGCACAAGGTAAAGGAACTGCTACCGAGGTGTCCACACCTAAAAATTTTGATGCAATGTCGCTGAAATATTTTTCGATCCAAAATTATTTGCAATTATGTTTTCCAGAATAGTGCGATAATATATATATACCAATAAAGTTACATGTATCTGGATCCATGTACTCCAACGTTTGCGTTTTTACCCGACGACATGCTCTCGGAACAAGACTGCTAAGCCCGTACAAAGACTCCAATCGCTGAATCTTTGGGCCTCTCACCAAGACTTGAACGCCAGTTAAACAGGAATACAGCAACTGTCTAAACTGATCTTTCCCTAGTACTCGTTTCAGGTTTCGTAAAATTACAGCGGTGGACTTTTCTGCCACTTGAGAGAATTCTGACGAAAGCTCAGAGTCGTCCCAATTGAAGTTAAAGTTTACTGGCAACTTTGCGTTCACTAAGGTGAAACCTTCTTCAGTTTCTGCAAATTATTTGCGACATCACCTTAATATTTTAAACCAATTGTTATCATAGACAGAATACTTATGATTGCTAACCAATTTGATGTTCGAAATTATAATTAAGCTCGTCGTCTAATAAATTCATTGGGAAAATTTCTATAAAGTGCCTCGCGCCAGCACTGAGGATCCACACTAACCACATGTGAATTCTGAAACATTACACACACGTATACGGTGAGATAATTAAAAGATTATAGGTATACAAGGTACTTTGGCAAATAATCCTAAGAAAATAATTGCGCACGATATTCTATCGAGATTCGCACACAGGATTAGTGCAATACCTTACAAAAACATGTTTTTCATTCGTTATATCCGTAAGTGTCCTAGATTGTTTAATACAAGTGTTGTGGCAACCCGTCCCAATGTTTGCCGTCGTCAATCTCATTGCCCTTTGCGGACACTCTGCTTCTTCAGCGTTATACTTTTTCTCCGCAAAATCTTGCAATTCTCTAATTACCTCTCGTAAATTGTCAATCAAAAATGGCCACATGTTCAACAAGAATTGCTTGTCTCTCATGAAAACAATGAAACTGCACCATCTTCTAAAGCCTCTTGCCTACGAAAAAAAAGATTAATACACCGTCTTATCGGCGCGCCAACACAAAAGCGGTCGACACAATCGTAAAAAGAGGTCTCTAGGTCTTAACAATTTCAAATTTAAATAGTGGCATGATTTGAAAAATTTGTTGTAATAACTACCAAACATGCTTTTTCGTTGCATAATTCACCTGGGCGTCTTTCAATGTAAAAGTATGACTTAAAACATGCCCCCTGTACTCATCTCCAAAGTAGCAGACACCTTCCTTGCCAGGGTGCACCTCGCAACTTAGACTCCTTGAAAGAAGGAAAACAGTACTAGAGGAGCTTTCAAAATAAACTAAATCATACGCATTACAGATTTAGTCGATCAAATGTAACTCTAATCGTTAGTAAAATTCAATCAACGTTATTTCTGAATCAACTAAGTTTACAGTTTATTCGTACAGCAACTCTTGAAATAATCTCAGTGTGAAATTGATAAAATACAATAATTGTACCTAACGCAAGCATGTTTTAGCAGGCTTCCAATATCTTGCATCAATGATTGTTGAGCAGATAAAAAAGATGTCCTTGTTTCATGCTCGTTACTTAAATACTTGACATTACCAATGCTTTGACAGCCCTCGCATTCGTCTTGTCCGTCGTCCAAGAAAGTATGACCTTGTCTCAACACTTCCTTAGGTCCGTAAAACTTTAGCTTTTCCGCATCTTGCGTATCGTAGTTACGATACGTTTGCGTGGTAAATATCACTTTAGGCCCGTGCATTTCGCAGAAGGTGCACAATGCAATTGCAGCATTCATTGCTTTTGGAAAGCAGTTTCTGCGCGCCGCTTTTTTTACTTATCTCATAGAGGAAAGTCCGACAGTCGCTCGTTACGGTTCTTCACATGATTCGAGATTGTTTCCACACAAGTGGAATAGCCTAAAAGCATATTCATTAATGTGTATTCAACAATCTGTATCGCACACGTGCACGATAATGAATCGGAGAGAATTAGGCGTCTGTTACAGAGCAATATTATTTATTTTCCACATAATATACTGCCAACTCGATGGTTGTGTGCCGCAAAAGATGTATTATTAGATATTCGCAGATTCACAGGAACACAATTGAATATTTATATAAGTGCAATTCGTGGTTTATCAATTTAAAACCTAACCTCTGCCGAAATTCTCTCGCGGCGCGCAATCCCATCCAGCTTACCTGCCTCGTTCGTAAGTTGCTCAGCAAGTCTTTGCGGCCGAGTTCATTTTTTTCATCCTTTTCACGTGATAAAACAAAAATGAAGTCGAGGCGGAGACACGTGACATTATGATAGCTAATCTCGACATTGGTTCACACACAGCGAAGAAACGCGTACGCACGTACACGCGTGCACACATGGACGAGACTAAATTTACACATTTGCATGTCGGGTTGTCAATTGGAAGGAGCTGCGTGTCAAAGTGATCCAACAGATTGTAGGATTTATTAAATTTTTCGTACATTTCTACGAGTACACGTAATCTTACTGATTGTAAGATGGAAAATATTAGGGAGAGATGAACGAAAATTGCCTCTTCTTTTATCTATACTTGAAGTTTGTAAGCAAATTTCAACTTGACAGCTTCGTAAGCAGCTCTCATCCATATGCCCACAGCGTGTGCTCCAGGATCCGGATATTTCAATGTCTACGTAACATACAAACACATATGTACATGTGGCGTGCACAAGACGTAATATCAGGTGGTAAACTTAGTTTCCGCGGTGTTTCTTGTTCAACAAACTCATTTATTTCGATATCAAGAGCAAAGAACACATCAATCAAAGTATTTGCCCTCGCTAGCTGTACATTTTTCCCATCTTTCTGGCAACGAGTGGCTTCCGCGACGATAGAACGATTGGTCTTTTGATGCAATCCACTCGTCCATCCATTTTCGCACGTCCTCGTAATTTTTTAAGTGTGTATCCACCAAGCCGTGCATGCATCGACCGGGACAAGTGGTAATCTGAAGGAGCCAAGTCCGGTGAATGCGCTGGATGCGGGAGAACTTCCCACTCGAGCTGCATCAGTGTTTCCTTGACGGCTTTCGCAACGTGTGGTCGAGCGTTGTCGTGCAAAGGAATAACTTTCTTTCCTTTTGAATCTTTCCCGTTGCACGTAGACGTTTGGAAACAGCCATCGGAGTGACATTTAACGCCGCAGACAATTCCTGGAGCGTTTGAGGCTGAGTTCTCGTCCAATGATCCTTGCAATTCGGTGTCTTGGAACTTTTTCGGCTGACCTGAGCGTTGTTTACCATTCGCATTAAAACCACCAGTTTTAAATCGCTGAAACCATTCTTGGCATGTTCTTTCCGATGGAGCACTGCCATAAGCTTCGGCAAGTAATTTATGAGCTGTAGCTGCAGTTCTTTTTTTTCAAATCAAAGTAATGAAGCGGCACATGTCGAAAAAGCAACTTATCACGTTCCATGTTTAATCAAAAGAAACAAATGGCACTGTTCGCTTACATGGATCTTTTCGCGCTGAATTTTATTGACAGATGTCTGACATTTAAAATGCAGCCAGTTTCAGATGTCAAAGTAAATGTGAGCCGCGGAAACTAAGTTTACCACCTAACAAATCATATACAACCAAATGACACCTTGCGGTCGGAGTCGGCGGACCGAGTGCCCGACATATGCACAGTTTGCATTGCAAAAGTTTCGGCAGCTTTGACGGCTTCCCCGAACGCATCGACAGAATTCGAACCAGAATTCAATGCTTGTGTCAATCGATTTTCCGCAGGTATCAGAGCGTCCAACATGGTTCGATCGCCGATTGACGCTCCACTAACTTCAGATATCATCTTGTTTGCAGATGTTAGAGCGGCCAGCCACATACTGGCAGTCATTTGCTCGTCATTACGAAACCTGAGAAAGCTCTAAAATATTTCTCAAAATTTCTCTCCTCATTGTCAGTCTTACAACAATGGAAAAAAAAAGATTGTACTATTGACGACAGTCTTACTTTAGCAGCAGCGTCGAAAAACAACGAGTATATTCCACCTTCCGAGCCGCCTGTTTCTCTTTCAATGATGTGGCTTATTTGTACAAGTGTTGTGGCAGGTCTCGTTGCTAAAAGTCTCCCTTCCTGTCGTGCACACATATACATATAAAACAATACTTATCGTCACATTAGCAAAAAACAAAATAGATTTATGGTCGGTATTCGTAGTCAGACCTTATGAAAATTCAGACCCGTGGACTTTGCATTGCAATATCTCTACTCATGGGGCACGTAGGAGAAAAGTAAAAACACTTTTATTATGCAAATCGTACCCAAGTTATCGATTAAGCGCAGTCTCAAGCTCGTCGGATCAGCCGTTGTTGAGATCCGAAATTCTGAGGGCCCGTCAACTCGCGCACTCGCGTAAACTACGCGGTCGGTGTCGCGCGCGTGGTTTAGCTTGTCACTTTAAAACTTTTCGCTTATACTTGGCGCGAGACACTACCGTGTCTCGTGATACTCAAGACCGTCTTGAATTTATCTGAAGACGCTGTATGGAACATTTCATTGGCTACGGAGTATCTGAAGATGATCTTAGTCTTGAATACAAAATCTGACTATGAATACCGGCCTATATTTCATTGCACAACCTTGATCGCTAACTTTATGGCACCGGCACTACGCGCAAGTACGGTACCATAATCTCCATCGCCGCATTCTTCGTCCATTATATCGAGTTGTCTGGCACACGCTATCAAGGCTTCGCATGCAAATGTTAAAACTGTAAGAAACGCTGGCCCATTCTGTGGTTGTATCATCGGTCCTGTAGTACACGTACCGTTCTCGTGCGCCGTCTGCAATTACAGTGAAATCAACGATTGATAATTAAGCAAACATAAACGAAATTAAAAGAAGTTGACACGCTCGTTTTTAAGAAGCAACAAACATTCAATATCACGCGGCGAACGTATTGAACGGGCAGAAAGGGTGCACGGATTGTCGTGAAATTAACAATTTTATTTTACACAGCGATATCGAGTTCGATTAATTACAAAAAATACGACGCTGTACGCCTATCAGCACTGCCGCGTCGTGTTAAAAATTTAGCAAGAGGTAGGATTCAGGTCGCGTGATAAAACGTCGTGACAAACTGAATTTTTAACCACTGACTTAGTTTTACATATTGCTGTACGTCATGTTTTATTTAGGCCTTCATATTGTCCGGAATGAACTAGAAGGGAATTAGCTGACCTATCTAAACCATGCGAAACTGAGCACGACGTAGCTCGCATAGCTGATCTGGCAATTGACAGTTGTTGAGAAATTGTACATTTCATATTTCCAACACGACGTTTTATCACGCGACCTAAATTCTACCTTGTCTCACTAAACTTTTAACACGCTTCTTCCTCTTCTTGTTGTTATTGGCACCTGGATCCTAGTCGGCTCAATTTTAACACGCTGAAGAAGACAACCGTAGTGTCGAAACGCGTACAGTCGTTGTACTTTTTGTAATTGGCCGAAATCGATATCACTGTGTAAAACAAAACAATTTTATAACAATCTGCACCGGCCTTTCTGCTCGTTTAATACACTGGCCGTGATATCGAACAAACAAACCTCTTGCTCCTCCACGTTCTGCGGCGTTTCCTCATTTTTCATCACAAACCCGAGGCGTAATTTTATTTCCCTGCTGTCTGTACTGAAATCACTGTGAAAATCGATTACTAATTGAGTGCATTCTGTATATCGATAAACAAAAGTATCAGCATTGCGGTGGAATAGCGATTTCTTATCGTCGAGCCGAGTCAGCCGGGCTGAACTTGCGAGCACGCGAGAGAAAGCCCTGCGAAACAAATATGGCGACTCGCGACGAGATTTTCATTGGCCCGATGCTCGCGCGTCATTCGTTTATAGAAAGTATAACAAACAGTAGATAAGAGTAGACAATAATGACTGTGCAATAATATTATTGCGAATTTAACGCATCAAGTATCGCGCCAATCTTAACTAGAGATGCTATATTTATTTGATATATAATTGTGTTCAATAAAATGACCCTCACGTGTAAATATTTGAGTGAAAATACTGCAGTATCGATATACATTAAATTTATAATAATAGATTACAATTGAAACGTCCCGACTGTGGTGTTCTCTCCAATTGCAATCGTTAAAATTTGCAGTACAAATTAGTACAAGTTGCGTTACGCGAGAATAATAGAAATAAAATATTTGATATATAATTGTGTTCAATAAAATGACCGTCACGTGTATCTGAGTGAAAATACTGCAGTATCGATACAAGTATTAAATTTATAATAGATTACAATTGAAACGTCACGACTGTGGTCTTCTCTCCAATTGCAATCGTTAAAATTTGCAGTACAAATTAGTACAAGTTGCGTTACGCGAGAATAATGGAAGTAAAATTACAAGTGCAGATAAATACTGCTGCATGTATAAAGAGGTATTTATTCATGATCGTATAAAATTCAGCTGCACATGGCTGAACTTCATTTCGCTACATTACGACTACTCTCGCGAGCTGCGCTTTGTCAGACGCGTAATATTGTGGCACTTAAATTGTCGCCAATCGAAGGCTCATTGCGGATAGTCCGACGGATACGTAGGCAACGCGAGAAAGACGCAATTTAACTTGCCACAATATAACAATTCGATGAGCGAGCCCCGCAATAGATTGCGTCACCGGCCGCGGTGCCGCGAGCCGCGACCTGACTCGAGTAACAACATGACGATTCCCTTACATATTATCAGTCTACAAATTTATACTAAATCCTCGCTTACGTAAAAGTCGAACACAAATCGTCGTAACAAATACCCGCAACATTGTGTCATGCACTCACGCGATCGTTGCATATACATGTACATATATACAATATTCTAATATTACAAATTCACCAACCTCACGCAGGATTCATACCGCACAGCTTTGGGTCTTTCGCTCGTACTTATGTTAGCCCTATTTTGGTATACGCATTGGGTACGTATTGGGCCGCGCGCCCTCGACTCTCCCACGTGCGCCTACAAAGCCCGCGGCCGGCCCTATCGCGCACGTTATCCTACTTATTGTCTATTGTCGCGAAACTCGCGTGCAACTCTCAAGCTCTCGCGTACAAAACCGCTGAATACTCTGCACCTTATTGAGATTGAGCAATTCTAATAATCGAGCAACAATAAACGGGTATCAATGTTTTGTAGAAACTCTCATTAACAAATGCAATATAAACAATCGGTCTTGAACCACTTCAATTATTAACGGTATTTGCTACTATTGCGCGCGGCGCGTACAAGAGATGTACGCTGGGTGTATTGATATACCGGCGATTGATGTACGATGCGATTCACCGTAGATCGTGTACGTTGTGCACGTACCGGATATTTTAGCCGGTAATTTCATACAGCTTGATATATTCAACACTGTCTTGCCGACTTCCCAACTTTCGAACTTGGTCGGATTTCACATGCTTAAGACGAGAGATATTGCTTGATCCGCATATATAGCACGGGCCGCCACGTTACTTCCACAGCGGTGCAAGTTCTTGGAAAAGTGTTATCTTAGCTTGCCGAATATCTCAGAGTGACTTTGTGATGTTGTTGAACAACCGTTTGCCCCACCACGATTCCAAGTCGAACGGCTTGAAGTCTGCAACAATGTGTTTGCATCTTGATCCGTTACAGTAGATCTGACTTTAATGCTTAACGTCACGGCTTACCTTGAAGATTATCATTTGGTTCACCGTCATTGTAATACACTATAGAATCCTTAGGACCTAGCGAACAAAAGGTTTAATTGCGTTTTACTTTTTAACAAATATGTATGCGTATGTCGTCGCACGAGTGAATCGCAGTACAACAGAGGCATAGAGATCATTCTTTTGTGAAAGACGGCAGAATGATCTCCTCTCTTTTTTTTGTAAATTGCACGTAATTTTCGGGAGAAACACTCTTTCTCGTGGACGAGGTGAAAAGAAGGGAAGAAAACCAGATAGAACTGCAATCATAAATTAACTTTGGCGCTTGTCGCTCGTGTATATCTACTTACTGCAAAGTTCTGCACATTCTGTGCCATCGCAACATTCGCTTCTTTGCCGCGCGTTAACTTGATTCCATGCTGTCAAAAATAATAAACAAACAAAAATAATAAAGTCCCACGCTCGGCCTCTCTCATACTTTGCAAAGCTCGCGGCGCCTCGCGCTCTCGGCGCCCCTCGCTCTTACTTCGCACAGAAAATTTTCCATCTACTTAGCGAGTAAAACCTTTACCTACATTCGCAAATGAATTTTATGAGCTCCTCGTGCTGCGGCGTGATAACTTCTTGCATCTGGTGCCGCTGCGAGACGAACTTGGACTTGCCGTTTATATGGAAGACCGGCTTCGGTACGTCACTGCGAGCGTAAAACGTATGTACATGTAGAGGCCGCATTGTCGACATGGTAATAGCGAGCAAATAGCTTTTTTTCTCTCTCGTCACGCGTTATTACACAAATGGAATCTTATGCAACACTCGGTGGAAACGTAAGGAAACGGTTTCAACGGGTATTTGCACCGCGTGGAAAACGTTTAAGTATAATTTTCAGTATAATTTTCAACGACACGCGTCAACACCAACAAGTTATGTATAGCTCTGGCAATTTTACGGGATGAATTACGATAAAGAATTGCATAATGTCGAAAGCGGCGGTGGAGGAGAGGGAGTAGCGTAAAAAAGCGGTGTCGAGAAAGGGGTTAGAGCATCTTTTTCTCTCTCTCTCTCTCTCTCGCTCTCACCGGGTGATCTCGTGGTCGTCCTCGGTGACGGTCTTCCTCGTCAGATCGCGCAGAGTCTCCAATCTTTCGAGATTCTGACTGATCCCTGCAAAAGTGACAATTCCAATTGGAGCGAGCTCCCCGGCGCAAAAAAAAGAGGAAAGAGGCTCGGACGCCGAGATCCAAATTTAGTACCTCGTCGTGTTTTCGCTACGATCTTGCTAGGTCCCTTCGACACGGTATACATGATCCTCGTTCTCGGACAAGCGCGGGATCCCCTTGGCGAGAGCGCAGCACCAGATCATCCGCGGGCAATCGTCACGCCTGCCGCGTGTCGCCGTGCGGAATCGTTGCCGATAGCGTAGCTCCAATTGCCTCCGGGCCCGGCGATACTCCCGGCTTACCACTTACCACCGCACGGCGCACACCACCACGCTCGCACGACACGCGATTACGAAATCGCTCATCAGCGCAGCCCATGACGACGAGCCGCACTAGCCAGTAGCCAGTACCAGTCGGGCCCAGTCTAGCCACACCAAACAAGTGTGGGAATTGAAACCATTGGCCGCGTTCAGCAGACACAACTGTTGAGTGAGCGCTCAATGATTTCTTAACGTGACTGGCTGGATCTAAAAGTATTAACCAATCATACTGATTGCTCACTCAACAGTTGTGTCTGCTGAACGCGGCCATTGGAATTTGGAAGATCAATGGGCAGGGGGGGGGGGGATACTGCTCCAAACTCCAACTCAAAATGTACAATCGAATACGATCGACATCGTCGGCGTAGAGAGTAGAGCTACTAGATAAAGGGGAGCTGACTCGTCCGCCATCTTGGAGCCCAAACGTTTGACTTCGACAAATGCATTTCGGCACAAGATATGAATTTCTGTTCTAAATTTATTGTTAATAAAATCCAAATTACGTTTTTGTTTTTGGAAAGCTATATTTTTAATTAATTATTAAAGTTATATTATTAATTTAATTTGTAAATAAATAAAAATATAGCTTTCCAAAAACAAAGACGTAATTTGAATTTTATTAACAATAAAT
>NW_011967240.1:3847610-3853569 GCF_000949405.1 Vollenhovia emeryi | reverse complement strand
AGTAGAGAGTGCTTGGAGATCGGAGACTCTACCTGCCGTCTGCGCCGGTTGGCGAGAAACGTCTTTCCTCATTTCTGCAAACTCGAACCCCTTTTGCGTAACAAAAATCGCTCTTGATACGATTACAGTTTTTCAGACAGCGCGGACGACCGCGCTCGACATTCGAAAACGCGCGGGACACGAAAGAATACGCAAGAAGCGTGAGAGAGCATTTTGGTTGTGATGCACAGTTTTATTTCTCTGCGTAAGTGAAGAGTACAGATCAACTCCTTATCAACTGCAAGTTCAGTTAATACAGGCACCGCAGGTGTACTTGTTTCTTTTAGCCACCTATTTGCACCAAGTATGCGTAAATACACAGTAAAAACGTAAGCAAATATAAGATAGGAAGTACATCGGTACTAAATGTTGGGGGGAGGCAATCGATAAAATCCCGAGGAGTAAAGCGAAAAAGAAAAGAAACAAGAGTTCCCCTCTCTCCCTCTCTCAAAGCTGCAAACGTAGGATAAAAAAAAAATCTCTAATCACCAATGTTACTGCTGCGTTTATAATAATTTCAGAATATATTACTCATTTATATAATATTATTACACGTAACTGCAGTAATAATAGCAGTAATAATAAATTCATGCTACTAATTCATATTAATCTACAATAGTAAAGTCTCTACAAAGTCTCTACAGTAGTAGGAATTATAATAGTAAAAATAATAATAAATCTGCAAAATGTATCTCTGTATATAGAATGTCAAACAGCTGAGAGACCAAATTTACTTCAACATAGAAAAATAGTTTGTCAATATGTAGATAAGATCGATTATTCAACTGGATACTCGTCCCGATATCCACGTGTCAGTCCGAAAATTTCGTCCAATGGCGGATCTCACGCGCTCGACTCGCGACTCCGAGGCAAAATTTTATCGTAATGGAAAAGAAAAAACCTGTCGCGACATAATCTGGATATTTCCATGGACGCGGTGTCGTCTATGTACAAATGTAAATTAAACGCTTAACACGCTATTATTACGTAAGAAACAAATTCAGTAATGGTTCAGAGAACAACTTTAAAGCAACTTATCTACATTACGTGTGTATATGACCACAATTTTATAACCGAAACGATATCTCAAACGTGACTGCATAGCATCAGTTACCTTATTAAGTACGTACAAGCACAAAGCATTTATTCACGTGTGTGTGTGTGTATGTGTACTTTTTTTCCCTCTTTACCGTCTTTGCATTTCTATCTTATTCAGCTCCTTATGTTAAAAATACAAATCCATAGTTTAAATTGTCGACGACGTCGGGAGCGCGATTTTGTTCGGAGGGAAAAATCGTAGATGCGTGCCGTTTAAAGTAGCACGGCAGTCCCGGTAAGTTTAACCCCCTATTTTTCACAACAAACAGTTTCAAGGTACTTAAAGAGCGAATAAAGATTTGTCTTGATCTTTGTTAATCTGGCGCTGAATGTTCTGGTTACCGGTAGTCGAAGTGTTCGACGTGGCAGTTGTGGCTGTAGAGAGCGTTGGTAAAGCTTCAGCCGCGGCTGCACGTTCTGCCAAGAAGCGCTCGAACTCCGACGACGTTAAGGATTCTTGATCCCCTTGTGCTCCAGGCTGCAATAACACAAGCGAACGGTTATTCGACACCGACATTCTTGTAAAGGGGGGGGGGAACAAAACGAAAACTTGTAATTGCTTAAACTCGTGCGTTATGAGTTTCAAGATTTGGCTCACTCAAATCGAATACGTACTTATAAGATTGATTTAAGCCTGTACAAGTACTTACTGTACGATCTAACCAAGCTGCCATTTCATTGAATTCAGATTCCAGACTCGGCTAAGTATAGAAAAACAAACACAAACATTGAACAAAACGACAAAAGAATGCAAACGATATTGTAATGCGTTCGAAGCAAATAAATATCCAACAGTAACATAATCAACAGTGACGCAATTAAAATTAAAACTTTCCGTATCTTTAGAAGCGATGTACAATTGTGTTGTGTAACGAATATTTAACATGCACAAGCAAGATGCATAAATAATTGCTGTACCTTGAGAGCTTTTAATTCACTTTTAGTGTGTGTAATAAAGTATGGAGAGATATCGGCAACATAAATTTATAGATACATAGAGCATTGGCGCATGCACTGCTTAACATTAGCATCAAGATGAATCGTAAAAGTATGTTTGTGTTGGATCATACTTAATGAAAAAGAGTATTATCGAAAATTGTGTTTGTTGGAAGAGATTCAATGACTGACTGAGTTTTTTCCTACTAATTAGTTTAAGAAGGAGATGATGTTACGCACACTAGCACTAGCAGCGGTCTGTTGAGGTAATTTAGGATTATTGCGGTTGAGAATTGCCGTGCTTAAGCTCCCTCCTCTCACCTGCTCCAAATTATCCTCATACTTGCTGCTGCTGCAATTGAAAATCTTAAATTATTATTGAATAATAATTGAGTAAGAATAAATTAATTTCAAAATTGGTCCACGTAAATACACGTTGAGATAAATAAATATATATTGAATATATGTCGGAAGAAACTTGGCAGTCTTTTGTGCGTACTTTTTACTAAGCCACAGAAAGATCACATAAGATAATTTTAACTCCTATCTAATCTAGTATGTGATATACCTATTTTTTGTTGTCTCATACGTTGCATTGCGCGACTGTGCAAACATGTCAAATTCATCGTTGTCCCCTTCTTTCTTCTCCTTTTGTCGCGGGCTTTTATCTACACCCTCAGCCGCATCTGTCATTGAAAATACAACAGATTAGTATCAACCTTGAAGGAGAGTTGATGCGTGACGCAAAGAAAAATAACGTGAGAAATAATACTGCCAAAACTTTAGTAGTATTTAATCTCATTGCGTGCAATTCCACGCTTGTTCTCTCCTTATATAACTTTGACTTGCCGAGTTCATTCATCCGCTTTGCTAAATTGTCCACGTCGTCGGATAAATCTATAAGCGATTCCGCTTCTCGTTTAGCACGAGTTGGAGTCGCTTCAGCATTCGGTGGATGCGCAATCGTCTGGGCCAATATAGCGCTCGCCGGTACTTGCATCTTATTCTTCGTATAACGCGTGTAACGAAGAAACAGATTGTTCAATTCGTCATTAATGCGTAATAATTCCGCTGTCATCTCGTCGTGGGCCAATTTACCGATCAAATCGACGACACGCTCCTGCATTGCCTTACACGTGGAATGAAGTTCCTGCAAAGAATCACATTGGGATTTCAGAATGTAGAATTTATACGCTGAAATTCGCAGGAGAAATGTTGTGAATCAACAATTTATCGGACAGATCCTACGTTCAATAGTTCAAGATCCGCAGAATCCGGCTGTTGCTTGGAACTTTGATCCGAACTCGTAAAGTACGCCAACATTTCCGACAGCACGCGCATATTTCCTTGAACGACGTCAAGTTCACTTTGTAATTTGGCCAATTGCTGTTCGCTTAATTGAGTCAACTGGCCAACGGACTGTGGCGTTTGAGAAGGTAGGTGCTGCGTTCCCAAAGATGCGGGCTGCTCATTCGTAGCGAGGGTCGCCGGAATTTGCTCAGATTCAGGTACACTCTGCAAAAGCAAATTACTTTAAGAGGTGAAACGAATCAAACGGATAGCAGTCTCGCCTAAAGAGGGCAGCTTACTCTTTCCGGCGTGATAATTGGTGCCATTGCATCCAGGTCGGTCATCGGGAACTGTATGCCCTTTATCTTTAATTCCTGATAAACCTGCACGACACCTTGAGTGTGCGGCTGATGACGGAATGTATCTGCCCAGGTTTGGATTAAGCTTAAAACTTTCTCTTGAACCGCTGTAGGTGGCTCGTTCTTGGGGCCGATTAGCTTCACTAGATCCTGCACAAACTCTCTCGAGCAAGCGAGAGCGTGAAAACGTTTTCCACAATTCTTCACACATGTCTCCAACACCTGTGATACATCAACGGTTACATAACACGTTATTGCGCAGCCATTTGTACCAATTAAATTAATAAGCACAGGTACGTTCGGTAACTTGTATCGATTGGCATAAGATTTACGTTACGGTATATTCGCAGGAATTGAGATCGAGCAGACCATCGTACAAGTGTGTCATAAATATAATAATACAGAACTGCTAATCTAATTGACACCGATCGTGTAAATTGTCCAAAGGTCAAAACTGCCACACGGCACTTGCTTATCGCGTTGTCGTTACAAAGATACGTCTGGCGAAGATCGGGGCGGAGCAAGAACCTGGATACATTCCGACACACTGGACGCAACTAAATGAAGCAAGCGAGATACTAACGGTAAGCGTATACATGACTATGGTATAATTTTTGCCCGCCGCCTGATTGAGTCTGCGCTTGATGGCTTTGATAGCGTCTTTCGGCCCATCCTCGGTTTCGTTTATAATGTCACATATCTCCATGTTAAGCGTCCAGTTCTCGCTGGGTAAGCTACCATCCGTAGCAGACTCTGAAAGCAGAGAGAGAGAGAGCTCTGAAGTGACCGGAGGCATTCGCTACACGGCGTTCGATGCGTCATCGGTCGTCGTCGATAATTAAACAAATCCACCCGTACGAGAGGTGAAATCGCGCGTGCCACGCCGAGTACGTAGTTGGAAATTGTCGTCGATCGATCGATCATCGCCGATATCGCGGGGGAAAGTCTCCTCCCGGAGGACGTGAGGCGGGACAGAGGCGATAGCGTGCCGCGGCGCGACGCGGCGCGTACGAGCGGAGGCGCGCACTTACCGATCTTTTGTCCCACTTGCGTGGAAAAGGGATTGCCCACTCCGAAAAGTGACATTTTCTCCAAGCACGTAGGGCCACGACGCTGTTAACTGACGCCTTTACCGCCGTTCGCGCTCACTCGCATACGTACACGTATGCGCGAGACGTGACCCGACAATCGCTGGCCGGGACGACAATTTGCGCACACTGACAACTTGTCAATTTCGCGTGAGGCCGATTGACAGAATCATATGACCTACGCTGCAACGGCGAAGGCGCACCACAGGGCAGACATCGAATCGCAAGTGTCACACGAAGCGCGCGGCCGCCAATCAGCGACGCGTCCCGCTGGCTCTCCCGCTGCTCCCGCTGTTCCCGCTGTCGCTGGTCGCGCCTCTCGCGCCCCGAACGATGCACGGCAAGGTAGACGCGAAACGGAGCCAAACGCGGAGAGCTCTCTACGCTCCGCGCCGAGACTTTTCCTCTTCCGCCGATCGACGACTTTGCCACTCGGAATTCGGACGAATTGCCCACGCGCGATTTAAAATACCGTCGAAGCGCAAGACACGGGCAACTTTAGAACGCAGTTTCGGCTGCACCCCGAGTGCACTTGCACTCCAAGACTCGCTCGAGAGCT
This sequence comes from Vollenhovia emeryi, assembly GCF_000949405.1. Lineage (NCBI taxonomy): Eukaryota > Metazoa > Arthropoda > Insecta > Hymenoptera > Formicidae > Vollenhovia > Vollenhovia emeryi. The sequence goes on along the minus strand of NW_011967240.1, from coordinate 3,848,200 downwards.
CACGCGCGAGCGCGTTTTCTCTTTCTAGAATTTTCCCCCGGGGTCTCGCGCGGGCGCCAAGCGCGTTTGCCTTTTAAATGCGCGATGACTCAGTTGTTTCTTTTTCTTTTTCTGTCCAAGATAAGCAACAACTTGCGGTAAATTGCCGCGTCGTGTCAAAATTGTGGAGCATTTTCTCGTAAACGCCCACTTCGTGTTTGTACATTACTCGCGATAATAACAATTAAAGTTCGCGTCGCCGAGAAAGTACAATTATGTACTTTATAATCGTAATTAAATAATTATTTATATTTTACATTAATATAACATTTAAAACTTTCATCTTGCCTAGTTTGCGTATAAATGTTGAATTATTATAAATTTTCCTTGGAATTTTTTTATATTTGGAAACGCAATTAATACGACAATAAAACTTTGTTTTTGTGACACATTTTAACTAAAAATATTTATCTACAGTATAATATTATAATACATTTATAAAATTTTAAAACACGTTTGAGAAGTTTTTACGATACAGTTTGATATTTTTGTTTTGTTTTCCGGCACATATTGGCCTAGTTTACATCGTGCATTTGATACGCGTATCAAAT